>NW_007729280.1:107072-108566 GCF_000696425.1 Galeopterus variegatus | reverse complement strand
GCGGACTTCCGGGAAACTCACTTTACTGATAAGAGGGACATGGTTGGCACTGCTACTTCATGCCTCGAACATGAACCTGATGCGGGAAACACTGGCAGTTGTAGTGTGAAAATGAAGACCAGGTCAAGAGAATTGCAGAGATGCCAGATCTGATATCTGTGAGCTGCTGAACCAACAACAACTGCCACACATTTCTTGTTATGTGAGAAAATTAATCCTTCTTATCTAATCCACTGTTAGCTGGATTTTCTGTTACTTGCAGCTGAAAGTACTCCTAACAATAAAAGGCAGATATCAGGATCTATTGAGAATTTTTTTAAAAATATATTTACCTCAGAGTTGGGGTCGAGAGGGAATGGAAGTGAGGCACAGTTACACAAAACCTTGATGATGCAATTCCAATTGCTACAGCTCTAGCCCCAGATACACTTCTTTCTCTCTGGACTAGTCTGAGGCATGGAGAGAAGGTGTCCCCTTAATAACCAGAGCTTCTATTAAGAATTCTCCAGCCCAGCTCGGAAATACCCACTTCATAGTGAAGCACACTTGACATAATTTACATGTGAAATTGGGAGAGGGATGAATAATTATTGAGAGCAACTCCTAGGTATAGATACTTTGCTATTAATTTGACATACATANAAGTGATCTGACGTTAGTCTGCTAGTGAGAGGCAGAACTTAAAGTTCTTTTCTTTATCATAATGCCTCCTTCATAATTTTAAGTCTTGATACTTTAATTCTTTATATTCATTTAGTTATAAAGTGGCATAAATTTTTTAAATGTATAAATCTTAAGATTGTTAAAAAAGGTGGATTCTCCTGAGCCCTTGCAATGGTTTTCATGTAAACTTAGCTTTCTAACTTAGTTCTTTGTGCTCCAAGTTTCTTACACAAAACCAATATTCTAATAGCTTTCTATTCCAATATAATTGATATTGGCATTCAGTTTCTTATATTTCTGGTCACAAATGGTTTATAAATCAATTCAATAATAGCTTAGGAAACATGCTGCTGGAATCTGTCTTTGACGGTAAAATTTGTGATTTATACAGCTTATTTTAGAACTTCGTTTTGAAACGAGGAAACTGAGCCCCAGAGAAGTTTTGAACAGCCACAGGTCCAGCAGCGATTCAGAAATACAATTAGGGTTATCAACCTTAGTGTCTTCACATATAGAATAGTACTATTTTCATTATGCTGTAATTCTGGAACTTCTACTTGCTGTCTGTGTACCTTGGGCAAGCTACTTAACCTCTTAAACTTCTTTTTTCCCCCTTCTGTGAAAGAGAAGTATAGAAATAATATCTATTATTGCTATATATGTGGTATATATTGTAAGAGCTATTTCTTTCCCCTTTTCCAAAATATCTGTTTGGATGGCCACCCTTCTTTACACAGATTTCGTAGCAGCCCCTCTCTCACAAATGTATCCTTAGTAGTCTAATCCAAGCCTATAGAAACCATCCTCTTGTCAGTAACTGACAAGGGGGGG
>NW_007729280.1:104170-106131 GCF_000696425.1 Galeopterus variegatus | reverse complement strand
TATATATACCATATTTTCTTTATTGATCCATAAATGGACACTGAAGTTGCTTCCATATCATGGTTATTGTGAATAGTACTGAAATGCACATGAAACTGTAGATATCTCTTCAACATACTAACTTCAGTACCTTTAGATACATATTTAGAAATGGGATTGCTGGATAATATGGTAATTCTATTTTTAGTTTTTTATGGAAGCTTCATACTATTTTCCAATATTGCTGTGCTAATTTACATTCCACCAACAGTGAACAAGGGTTTCCTTTTCTCCACATCCTCACCAACACCTGTTGTTATTCATCTTTTTGATAGTAGCCATTCTAACAGGTGTAAGGTAATAACTCATTGTGTTTTTAATTATTTGTATTTCCCAGATGATTAGAGATAATGAGCATTTTTTTTGTGTATCTGTTGGCCATTTGTATCTCTTCTTCTGAGAAAAGTCTATTCACATTCTTTGCCCATTTTTAAATTGGGTTATTTGTTTTCTTGCAGACAACATAAATGTTCACATAAATAATCCCAATGAATCTACCAAAAAAAAAAAAACAAGCTACTAAAACTACTAGGTGAGTTTAGCAAGTACGGAGGATATGAGGCCAATGTACAACTATCAATTATATTTCTGTATGCTAGCAATAATAAATTAGAAAATGAAATTTTAAAAAGTACCATGTTACAATAGCACTGGAAACAGTAAATACTTCGGCATAAATCTAACAAAATATATGCAAAATTTGTTTGCTGCAAACTAAAAAACAAATTAAATAAGACCTACACAAATGGAGGGATGTATCATATCATATTTACTGATTGGAAAGCTCAAAAAATATTGAAGTATCAATTTCCCCCAAACTGATTTATAAATTCAATGCAATTCCAAACAAAATCCCACAAAGTTTTGTTTTGTAGTCATCAACATGCCAGTCCTAAAATTTATATACAAAGGCAAAGGAAGTTGAATAACCCCCCTAAAAAATTTTTTTAAATAAAATATAATTGGAAGACTCTGGCTATCTAATTTCAGATTTGCTAAGGAATCAAGAAAGTAGAATCTCAACATATAGATAGATGTATAGACCAATTAAACAGATTGTAGTATAGAGAAATGGGCCCACATCGATTTGGTTAACTGATTTCTTTTTTTTTTTTTGTCTTTTTCCGTGTCCGGCAACGGATCGCAACCCTCAGTGTCGNGGGGGAATTTCACTCTAATTCTGGCCATTGATACTTGAGAGGACATCTGCTGAGGGACTATCTGATGCTGGCAAAATCTTGCTACCAAAACATGGAAAAGATGTTACTAAAAAAGAAAAAGAAAGAAAATTACAGGCCAATATCCCTCACTAACATTGTGAGGATTAATTTTTTGATACACAATCTCAACTTTGATTTATCTTTTTAATATTTAATTAAATAATAATTGTATATATTTATGGCATAAGTTTGATGTTTTGATGTAGGTATACATTATAGAAAGATTCAGTCAAGCTAATTAATATGTACATTACCTTACCAATTTTTTTTTGTGGTGAGAACATTAAAAATCTATTTTAGCAATTTTGAAATATATGGTAGATTATTATTAACTATGATCACAATGTGGTGCAATAAATGACTAAAATGAAGTCCTGCAGAGTAATTTAAATTTTGTACCCTTTGATCAATGTTGTCCCTTTCCCCAGCCCTCTCCCAAGCCCTCCTTCTGGTAACGACTTTTCCACTCTCTATTTCTGTGAGATGGAGTTTTTTATTTTCCACATATATGTGAGATCATACAATGTTTGCCTTTTTGTGCCTGGCTTATTCCACTTAGCATAACGTCCTTCAGTCCCATCTAGGTTGTCACAAATGACAGAAATCACTTCTTTCATAAGGCTGTATAGTATTCTACTGTGTATATATACCATATTTTCTTTATTGATCCATAAATGGACACTGAAGTTGCTTCCATATCAT
>NW_007729280.1:97285-102625 GCF_000696425.1 Galeopterus variegatus | reverse complement strand
CTTCCCAAGCGGTGCACTATAGCAGTGCGCCACCGGGCCGGCCCAAGGTTAACTGATTTTTGACAAAAATGCAAAGGTAATTCAACAAATGGGGCTGGAACAATTGGATATCTATGTGCACACACACACACACGCACGCACACACACACACACACACACACACACACACACCCCTAAGCCTCTATCCATTCCTCACATGCTATAAAACAATTACCTCAAAATATATCTTAGTCATAAAAACCTAAAATTATAAAATCTTTTGAAGAAAACATAGAGGAAAATCTTTGTTAGTTTGAGTTAGAAAAAGTTTTCTTAGATATGATACCAAAAGTATAACCCATAAAAAAATTGGTGTTATTTTTTGGGGGGGGATCTCATTAGAATTACAAAATTTAGTTTTATTTTTTTCCTTTTTTATGAAAACAATTGGTTATCCATATTCACGGGGTACAGAGTTGACTGTTAAACTTGTGTACAATATGTGATGATAAATGAAGATAATTAGCATGTTCATCATTACAAGTCATAATCATTCTTTGCATCTGTTAACCAATTTCTCCCTAACCCCCCATCAAATTAAGATCTTCTGCTCCTCTGTAAGAGAATAAAAAGACAATTTACAGACTGGAATAAGATATTTGGAAATCATATATCTGATAAAGAATTTGTATCCAGAACATGAAAAGTACTCTCAAAAAACATCATTAAGATAATAGTTAGGCAACCCACAGACAAAGAAAATATTCATAACACATTTGCCTGGCAAAAGATTTACAATCAAAATATAAAGATTTTCTATAACAAAATAATAAAAAGACAAACAAATCAATTTTTAAAATGAAAAAATGACTTGAATAGATACTTTATTTTATTTTAAAGAGTTGTACAAATGAACAATAAACACATGGAAAGTGAACTGCATTATGTCACCAAAGAAATTATTTTTAAACTCCTAAAATCCAAAGACTGACAAAACCAAACACATGAAGCTACCAGAACACTCAGTCATTGCTGGTGGGAGCAAAAGTTAGTACAATCACTTAGGAAAGCTACCACTCTCTTAAAAATTTAAATGTTTACTCCATGACCCAGCAATTTCACTGTTAAATACTTATCAAAGGGAAGCAAGACCATAAACCTAAAAATGGCTTGTACAAGAGTGTTTATAGCAGCTTTAATCATAGTAGCCCCAAACTGGAAACAGTCCAAGTGCTGAGCAGCTGGAGAATGACAACCTGGGGTAGTGTATGCTCATACATTGGAATACTACTCAGCAATAAAAAAAATGAAGTGAATAAATCTCAAAAAGATTTTATTTATGTAAAATTACAGAAGAGGCAAAGCTGTTCTATAATGATAAAAATCAGAATACTGGCTGTTTCAGGGAGTGGGTGGAGAATTAAGTGTCAAGAGAGAACAAGGGAGTTTTCTGGGGTAATGAAAATAGTCTATATCTTGACAGCAGTGTACATTACATGTGTGTACATTTGTCAGTCCTGGTAAAAGCTTATGATCTTTGCATTTCATTGAATTTCAATTATACTTCAATTTACTTTAATGTTTTTTGGTTTTTTTTAAAGATACAGAATAGGGGATATTGCTCTTCTTCTGTTGGGCATGGTTGAATTTCCCTCACAAAAATAGAAATTAGATGAAGACAGAAAATCGTGTCTGTTTTATCAACCATTATATCCCCAGTACCTAGAACAGAGCCCAGCACAAATTAGATTTTCAAAAAATGTCTGTGGGATGAATGCCTGTGTTGCTTGGAACTTCTACCACTGTGTTGAAACCATGAGTCCAAAGCCACGAAACAGAGGCAGAAAAGAAAAAAATATATATAACCTGATATGATTGAGCCACTGGTTTATCCAACTCAAAATTTGTGCTTTCTGGGCCGGCCCAGTGGCGCACTGCTATAGTGCACCGCTTGGGAAGCGCAGCGGCGCTCCCGCTGAGGGTTCGGATCCCACATACAGACTGGCCGTTCACTGGCTGAGCGAGGTGTGGGAGCAACACTGAGGGTTGCGATCCCATTGCCAGTCACGAAAAAAGACAAAAAGGAAAAAAAAAAAATTTTGTGCTTTCTCAGACTTCCTGTTAATACAAGAAAGGAAACTATATTTCTTAACTGATTAATTTTAGTTGTTCTCAGGACTTGCAACACTACTTCATATGTTTGTTGAAAAGATTAAATGAAATTATAAATATGGAATGCTTTATATATGGAAAGGTCATTCATGTAAACTTAAGGCACCTGATGATGAATACTGTCATTATAATATACTCCATTTACCTGAAAAAATCTCACAAACTTTACAATTTAAACATGGCATAGAGGGATAAAAAGTTATGTGATTTCATTCCCTTGAATTTACATTCTTGCTGCAGTATCTCATGTGTTTCACCTGAAGATAAACCAGCATCAGAAAGCTTCAATTAACTCATCACTAAAACCTCTCTTCAGTGAAATATCATTCACTCCAGGTTGTACAGCCCGAGAAATGTCCATCTTTATTCAGGATGTCAGAATCTTCATTTGAGCACAGGGCCATTTGCAGTGGCACCTGATGGGAAAGTCAGGATCCCTGATGGTGCACTAGTGAGACTGTCCTAATAAACAGGCTTCTGGCTCATTGCTGAATGCCAACTAAAGACAGAACCATCTGGAAAACAGAGTGCAGAATGATCTCTATTTTTCCAAGAATCAAAGCAAGGTGGAACATTTCTGAATGAAACGATGGATGTTATTCATAAAATCTGAGCCACATGAGGTTAAAGGCATATTGATTTCCATTCTCTGGAAGAATTGGCCATCTTCGGCCTTTCAGGAAAATGACCACAGATTAAAATGATGAAGAACAGATGCCACTATTTGAAGCTTCAATTAGAGAGCCCCAAATGGGTTGAATCGGCAAGACAGCCATAACAACTGTGTCCTGCCACAGATTGACGGAAGCCTGACAAATGTTTTAATGTGGTGAAGACAAATCTAGCTGCTTCTGAACAAATAATCCAGCCAGTTTGAAGAGGGTTGAAGGAATCAAACTTGCCAATACTTACCAAGTTCCAGGAAGGCCTTAGATTTGAGCAATTTTATGTTGGAATTAGCTTTGAGAACAACAACAAAAAAAACTATTTAAAAATGTTTTCTTAGAAGAGCTCCTTCATAAGAATACTTTTACCTATTGCCAATACTTACCAAGTTCCAGGAAGGCCTTAGATTTGAGCAATTTTATGTTGGAATTAGTTTTGAGAACAACAACAAAAAAAACTATTTAAAAATGTTTTCTTAGAAGAGCTCCTTCATAAGAATACTTTTACCTGGCAGAGCTTAGAGAAAGCATAGACACAGATCTAGCCCTGGCTTGTCTGCAAGGCTTTTGCCTCCCTTTTTCTGTACCTTTCCTCTTGTTTAGTAGCCCTTCCCGCCCCCCATCCCAAGTCCTCATCATCTTATAATGACCCAGACAGAGTTTAAATATATAAATGAATTCACACTAAATAGCGACAGTTGACTAACTTTTTGAATTATTTGCCTTTATGGAAAAATCTACAGTGTGTAAATCAATAAAGTATATCACTAATGGTTGAATTTCAGGCATGAGTGACAAGTTGGAAAGATATTGGAGGCAAAAGAGTATTCGATAGGTAGTCATTTATTCATATAGTAGCTATTCATATCCGCTCTTTGAACATCTTCCTTTTGCAAGTTATGATGAGAAATACAATGAAATTTAAGTCAAATTTCCTTCCCTCCAAGAGTTTACAAATAGGAGGTTTAAGATATATACATAAGTAACTCTATATTAAGTCAATACCTGATATAGATATCTGATTTATTTATTTATTTATTTATTTACTTACTTACTTATTTATTTCTATTTGAAAGTGAGAAAATTTATTTAGACAGTCACTGTCCTTAATCGCTCATTGTAAATTGAAGGTTTATAAAAAAGTCCATCCTTTTCTTTTTTGGTTTGTACAATATGTAACATGAGATCAACACTCTTAACAGAGTTTGAGTGTACAAGAGAATATTAACTATAGGCACAATGTGGTGCAGCAGGTCTCTTGAACTCACTCATCTTGCGTAACTGAAGCCTTATGCTCATTAATTAGCAGCTCTCCATTTCCCCTCCCACCAGCCTCTGGCTTCCATTTTATTCTCTGCTTCTATGAGATTGACTATTTTTAGGTAAGTCTTATAAGTGGAATCATGCAGCATTTGTCCTTCTGTGAAAGTTAATCCTCTGTTTACCTCTTCCAAATGTTAAGCAGTATGACTTAGGAAATCTTGAAATAGAGCAGACCATAACTCTAGACATTAATAACAAACAGCTTTCTACCAACAGTTTGTTCCAATAATATATTTTAAAACTAGTGTTTTTCCTTTCCAACACTATATATTTATAAGCTTTTAACTTTAAATTTTTTCTTTGATGCTTATTAACTATGAACTTTGCTTGAAATCCATGGCTTTACCTAACATGTTTATATCCTCACAAAAGTTGTCAATCTTTTCTAGTGTTTATGAAGGATGAATTCCTTATATATGTAAACGAATCCCTTTTGTCTTATTAACTTTGATTATAACTCAGAATATCAATATAGCTGGATGTAATTATTACCAAAATCATGAATTTTTGAAATATTTGGGTTTGTCCCCAAGAAACTACTTCAAATATGAACAATTCTATTGCATTTAAAGGTTGGTATTTTGAGTAATCTCAAATTGACAGTGGAGCAGTACACCTTATCCTGAAATTATGTTTTATCTGAAAGTACACGCTTGCTTTAATACTTGAATGCCCATGAAGCAAGTAGTATAATTAAATTTACGGATCATCCTATCTCAGAAGTATATGGCCATTTTTCCTCAATCAGAAATTAGGAAACAATCGACAAATGGGATTGTGCTTCCAAGAACAAAATACCTGAACTCTAGGTACAGGCCACCATCTCTGTAGATGCCATTTACAGCTTCCCAGGGAGAGGAGTACGGTAGAGCGGAAGGCCTGTGGACCAGCAGACCTGCATTCCTCAGTTGGCTATGAATTGAGATTTGTCACTTAACCTCTCTGGACTTCAGTTTCCTTAGCTGAATGATTCTTTTAACCTCAGGTATACAGAATTGAGAAAATCATCATTCTCGGCATGAGGCATACTAGCATGTTTTTTCTTTCCATGTGTTCCCTTAGGTATGTATGTATCTTTTAAAAAGTAATATACAGATATGTGATTTTAAAAGATCATATATTCCCTAAAGGATAGAGAGAGAACTTCTAACTAAGATGTTCATGAAAGGCTTCAGGGAAGAGGGTGATAATGAGTTGTCCA
>NW_007729280.1:95799-96754 GCF_000696425.1 Galeopterus variegatus | reverse complement strand
GAACTTCTAACTAAGATGTTCATGAAAGGCTTCAGGGAAGAGGGTGATAATGAGTTGTCCATAAAGGATTCGACTCACAAAGCTGGGGATGAGAAATGCAGTCTGGGTGGGAAAATGACATGAGAAAAGGAGTGCAGGAAAGTCAGGTGTGTAGAAGGAACATCACTGATTCTCAGGTGAGTGACCGTCCAAGAGCACGTCAACTTACAGTGGGCTTCTGCAGAACATTCAAGACAACCATGTTTTCTTGTTTTCTGTTCTCTGAATTGACAACTCTGTCACAAGCTAGAAGTCCCTGTATTGTTCTTCATTCTACTACTTTTCAGATAAGACTCAAAATCTCTTGGGAGCCATGGTCTGCTAGTTTATATGTGCCAAGTTTAAGTTACATTTTAAACATAGCAAACACACTTGAAGCGGACTGGAACTTTGAAGCCCTAGTTTTGTTTCATTTTGTTTTGTTTCGTTTTCCTTCTACTTGCCGAAATCAAATTAAAGTACATACATTTTCTCCAAAGTTACCAGCCTCTTTGTTTTGTTTTCTTAATAAAGAGAAAAGCATTATTCATAAAATCCTTTAAATGATAACAGCTTTGAATAGTCTTAACATAACTTGGAAATTAACTGACTTCATTAACTTATAATTATTTCGACAGGGATTTTCTATTGTTATTTTCTATAACAAGGATTCAGAAGCTTGGTCCTCTAAGATAACACATGAATATGAGAAATCACTTTTGAGAGATTGATTACCATTGGTATTACTGTGAGTTCTGAAGACCTGAACAAATCATAGCATGTAGGAAAAAGAAAAGTTCACTCAGCATATCTTTCTGGTCTGCACATAGGGATGCTTTAAGCCAGGAAGGGAGCAGGTGGCATAGGAAGGAAACAGCCTGGCTTTGTCATCAAACATTCACTAGCTGTCTGACCTTTGGCAATTGTCCTACTTTTC
>NW_007729280.1:92346-94029 GCF_000696425.1 Galeopterus variegatus | reverse complement strand
ATAATTTTTAAAACTTCTGTTGTGTTGGAATACTTCAGTATTCTTCAATGAATTTCTGCCCAATAACAAAACAATCTTATTTGTTGTATTCTTTTAGCAGCTAACCCAAACTATTAAGTCTTAAATTCAAAAAATGACTTTAACAGGAATTAATAAATTAACAATGACTTTCTTAAAAATGCCTGTCTTTAATGAGTTCCCATAAGTGGGAAGTCTCCCTTGCTCCAGGTGCCTCTTCTTTTCTCTCTGGATATTTGTCTCCCTCCTGCCACCACTGCCTTTAGTCATTCAAGATACCTTTATGTCTTAGGTGACCATTCATCCTGGTTACAGAGGACAGTCCTGGTTGAAGCCCATTGTCCTGAGATAACTATTGAAAGCCCTACATTTCACTTCCAGTGGCGTTCCGGTCAGGATGATAAATTTTATGGGCTCCATTACTCTCTTAATCTTTTACGTTCTCATCTCTTCTTTCTTCCCTTCTCTTTGTGCACTTTAACTTGAGAAAAAAATGTACTTGTTCAGACATTTATTCTTGGTTTAGAGATAATTTTGTTGCAAAAAGATCTTATTCAAGATTTACAAAAGGGGGGCTTATTTGGAAGTAAATATTAATATACGACAGAACTCAGATATCAGATAGCGTCTTCACTACCAAATGGGACTGTTAGCCTAAGGAGTCAAGGCAATCCGCATCTCTCCATCTGTCTGTCTCTGACTGTGTGGTCCTTCATCTCATCCTCTCTTTGAATGTCTGTTTCATTCTCTTATTTTCTACTGACCAGTCTGTTCTGCTTTATTTCACTTACCCCAAACATGGCCATCCAAGCCCTTACTTTTCATCATCTACCAGTTTAAGTACTCAACAGACACAATCTGAGTTGAGGAGGCTCTGCTTGACATTCTCAAGAGAAAAAATTGATTGGATAAGCCCAATACTNAGAAACTCAAACTCAGACTTGCCCTTAACCAATTCATCAGATTAACCAGAGCTCTCTATTCCCACCACAACACATGTTGACTGATAAGTCTCACCAAACACTCATGCTTAATAGGTCTGCCCACTCCTGCACTCATGTGCCGCGCTGCACAGGTACGAGGACTCGGCTGTGTTTGGTCCCAAACCTGTCGATGCCAGTTAACTTTATTATTATTATTACTTCGCAAACCAATTAAATTTAACAAAAACCTAAGAATCCTGAGTGAGAAAATAGAGACACTGTTTTTATGAAAATTGAGTAGAATGCTTTGGAAAGTCCCAACAAATGTGAATGACAATAATAATTATAATCAATTAGGTGGAGGAAGACATGTAAACAAATTAGGGGAAATGATAATAAAAATCTAGGATTCTGCATATAAACCACTTTTTTCTTTTTAAAGTTCTTGTTTCACAGTAAAACAGAATCTGGACACTGAAAGTGATGCATCATTGGTTAATGGGAAGAAAACAACATTGAATGACGAACAGTGGATCCATATTCAACCTACAAAAGAAAAAGCAACTGTGTATGAAGATTCATTTGTGTGTCCTAAGTTAACATAAAATGCTTAAATTGGTTGTGAATTTTTCAATCTCACCCACTTTATCAATTAGTTAATCAACTGCATTTCTAATGTATATAATTTTTAAAACTTCTGTTGTGTTGGAATACTTCAGTATTCTTCAATGAATTTCTGCCC
>NW_007729280.1:89318-90856 GCF_000696425.1 Galeopterus variegatus | reverse complement strand
AGTTGAGGAGGCTCTGCTTGACATTCTCAAGAGAAAAAATTGATTGGATAAGCCCAATACTTGGATTAGTTCCTCTGGGCTCATTCCTCTGGTATCAGACCTACAACTAATTCAATAAACTGTATATGAGTTGTGGGTTGTGGCAGAAAGGTCGGATGGTGTAGAACAGCTGGAATTATGTGACACAGATTCTCTAACAAGGGGATATAGCCAAGGGGAAAATAAGAGGTTTTTCTAATGTTTCTCTTCAGACCCTGAAATTAAGTCAATAGCTAAAATCACAGATCAATCTAAATATATGCAAATATGCTAACGGTTGATCATAATCCTAAGATAATATAAATGTGCTTTTAAAAGAAGGTAAAAAACAATGTGTAATGAAAATCCCAGTATGTTGAAAGCCAGTGAGAAAGATATCTCTGACAAGAGAATCATTTAAGACTCATTTAATAGAAAAGAACAGCGTGAGGCAATTTTGACATTTGCAGATAAATGACTGTGACTGCTATAGTCCTTCCCTTTAAACACCATGAGGTTGTCCAACATTTGCTTATGAGTGGAATAGCCCACCATGAATTTAGTGAGAAACTAAGTTCACTAATAAGAGATAATGTAGTNGTGGAATAGCCCACCATGAATTTAGTGAGAAACTAAGTTCACTAATAAGAGATAATGTAGTACATTTCTCTTACTGTAGCCCTAAATTAGCTTCAAGCAAGGGAATTTGAGTTTAGTGTACTTCGGGCCTTGGCTTTGATTTTAAATGGTTTTGAGACACTGAGTCTCTTACTTTAAATCTCTAAAAGATTCATTTTCCTAACCTATAAATACTATGGTTTGACTATATGATGATAATTCGTTGGAAGCTGCTAATACTTTGCTGTCATGGGTGTTATTTGTGTTCTATTCAAAATGCACTTAATGCATTTTGGGCAGATGAACACTTTACATAAGCAACATCAGAAAGAAATAAAGGATGTATATAACACAGGGACTTCCCTCCTAAGGCACTTACATTCAAAATGAAGAGATAAGGTTAAAAGCTTTCAGCTAACTACACATAAACTTAAATGCATTGCTTTCCTCTCCTTAACGGCACCATACTCTTTACTATTAAAATTTACGTGGCGACCATGATGGTAATAAAGTATTTGAAACCCAGAGATATGGCAAAGATGAGGGAAAAGTATCTGATAAATGCTTTTAGAGGAAGTGTTGTCTCAACCTCAGTGTCATCACAACAACATTTTCTATTATTAAGTTATAAATTGTATTTTTTTAGAGCAGTTTTAGGTTCACAGCATAATTGAGTAGAAAGTACAGAGAGTTCCCATATACTCCCTGTCCCCAAAGATGCACAATCTCCCTTACTATTGCCACCCCACACAATGGTGGTATATTTATTATAATCAGTGAACTTACATTGACACATCATGATCACCCAAAGTCCATAGTTCACATTAGAATTCACTCTTCCTGGGCCAGCCTGGTGGCGCACTGCTACAGTGCGCCGCTTGGGAGTGTGGTGGCGCTCCCGC
>NW_007729280.1:86078-87586 GCF_000696425.1 Galeopterus variegatus | reverse complement strand
TTTGGTTCCCACAGAGAGTTTACTGAGGGAGCCATAACCATTGTTTAGTCCATTGTTTAATCAGGTCATTCATTTCTTTATTGTTGAGTTTTAAGAGTTCTTTGTATGTTTTGGATAACAGTCCTTTATCAGATATGTCTTTCTCAAATATTTTCTCCCAGTTTGTGGCTTATCTTCTCATTCTCTTGACATTGTCTTTTGCAGAGTAGAAGTTCCCCATTTTAATGAAATTCAGCTTATCAATTAGTTCTTCCACAGATCGTGCCTTTGGGGCTGTATCTAAAAAGTCATTGCCATATCCAAGGTCATCCAGGTTTTCCTCTTTGTTATCTTGTAGGAATTTTAAAGTTTTGCACTTTGTGTTTAGGTCTGTGATCTATTTTGAGTTAATTTTTGTGAGAGGTATAAGGTCTGTGTCTATATTCACTTTGTTGCACGTGTATGTTCAGCTGTTCCAGCACCATTTGTTGAAAAGATCATCTCTGTCTTGGTATTACCTTCGCTTCTTTGTCAAAGATCAGTTCACTATATCTATTTAGGTCTATTTCTTGGTTCCTTTTCAGTCCCATTGATCTATTGTCTATTCTCTCACCAATATCATACTGCCTTGGTATTTTTGTCTTTTTTAATGGGCTTTATTTTTATAGCAGTTTTAGGTTGAGAGAGAAGTTGAACAGAAAGTAAAGATAGGTCCCATACCACCTCCCAACATACACACACATACACAGTTCCTCCTATTATTAACATGTAAAATTAGCATGGTATATTTGTTATAACTAAGAACCAATGATGATATATATTAAATCAATGTTACATTAGAGTTCCCTCTTTGTGGTGTACAGTTCTATGGGTTTTGCCAAATGCATAACATCATGTATTCACCATTGCAGTATCGTACAGAATAATTCCGATACCCTAAAATTCCTCTGTGCCCCACCTGTTCATCCATCCTGACCTCCCTCCTTCCCTGAAACTCTGGCAACCGCTAATTTTTTTTCCATTACCTCAAACATTTATCATTTCCTTCTGTTAGGAACATTCAAAATTCTGTTTTCTAGCTAATTAAATCTATACCATAAATTGTTGTTCATATAGAACACTAGATATTACTCCTTCTATCTAGCTATACTTTTGCATCCATCACACTTCCCTGATTACTATAGTGCCTTAGTCAGCTGGGGCTGCTGCAACAAATTACCACAGACTGAATGTCTTAAACAATAAACATGTAATTTCTCACAGATCTTGAGGCTTCAAAGTTTAAGATCATGATGCCGGAAGATTTGGTGTCTGGTGAGGGACCTCTTCCTGGTTTGATGACAGCCGTCTTCTTGCTGGATCCTCACACGGTAGAGAGAAAGACCATGTCTTTCACGTCTCATGTGAGAGCACTAATCTCATCAGAAAGGCTCCACACACATGACCTTATCACTTCCCAAAGGCCTCGCCTCCAAATACCATCGCATTCTGGATTATGGCTTCAGCATGTGAATTTGGGTCCTCGGCAT
>NW_007729280.1:81017-84980 GCF_000696425.1 Galeopterus variegatus | reverse complement strand
GAGCTTCATACTCCTTCTACTCATGGCGGAAAGTGGCAGGCAGCCAGAGGGTACAAGCAGATCACAGGGCGAGAGGAAGCAAGAGAGAAAGAGAGGGGAGGTGCCAGGGTCTATTTAACAATCAGATCTCATGGGAACTAATAGAGCGAGAGCTCACTCATTACTCCCCCCCAGGGAGAGCACTAATCCATTCATGAGGGATCCGCCCCCATGACTCAATCAATTTCCAACACTGCCACATTGGGGATCAAATTTCCACATGAGTTTTGGAGGGAACAACACATCCAAACTCCATCAAAAAGCTTATATAAATATAAAATTTTTATTATTCAATTGTGCAGAATATCTTGTTTCTATGGGTAAGCTAGCTTATTTCTCTTACTTTTCTCCCCACCAGAAGAGAACTAGTCAACAAAGAGTAATAGAATCTTGAAAATAACTATTAAGTATTCTCAGTTCAAATTATTCTCACCAATTCACTCTCTCCCTGACCAAGCAAACTATATTTTAAGGGGAAGAAATTTAAAAACAAAATATTTTAATACAGGTTGTATTTATGATGCTTGCATGAACCATGAAGAATGCTTACACATTACGCGTGGGGAGTTTTCTAGTCAGTTATAATGAATAAGAAAAAGGAATAAGGTAGCTCCCACATTTTTGCACATTCATTCTTCCAGAACTCATTTCTAGACGATTCTCCATGTCACTACCGTTGCGTAGACAAACTGTTTACACATGTACATAAACTGATTTACCACCGCTACTCATTTTACCTGCCTACATATGATACCATCAAGACATCCAAAATGATGAGCAGAAGTACAGATCTGAGAGCCAGAAAAGGCCTTCAAGGCTCCTTGCTGCAATGTGCTTTCCATGTAGATGAAGAAATGGAAGTTAAAAGATATTTATAGGCATGCCCAAGTCACATAGACTGAGATGCTTATCTTTCAAATAATTTAAAATACAATTAAAATTTTACTAAGTGAAAAGAGCAATTAAATTAGATCTGGATGTTGAGAAAATTAGCACTTCAATTTAGGTTCTCATATACTATGCAGTTTCACTTCTGTGGGTCTTTGTACTTGCTAGTTCTTCTAACATGCCCTCCAAAGCCAGATAACAATCTTTCAAAATCATATTCAGGTTAAACACCTCTTGCATGGTATTCTGGATTTCACTACCAACATTGTTAGTCTTTCTTGATTACTTCCATACTTGGTGCTTGCATTACATTATACGATGTATCAGATATATCTTGTGTTCACTTCTTTTCCATGCAGCCCCACCTCTTACTCCAACCAGTCCTGTTGTGACCACTTCCACAATGCATGGACTAGGCTTTATGCAAGTGTAAACTGACTGCACCTCACCTCATGCCTTGTCTTTTTTCTTTTATGTTTTCTGCCCTGGGATTTCTTTGACACATAGCATGGGTCCACTCATTACTCATGCATGCCTAACCCATGGAAGTCAACACACCTATGACTGTGCTTTGACCATCTGGAGAAAAGAGCCAAAGAATAAATTCTTATTCTTTTGTACCCTGGAAAGCCAGTTCTAAGATGCCGTTTTAAAGGCTCCTCAGATAGACGGGCTGGATTGAGTACCAGTCACCACACGAACTTGATAATGCTCCCACACCCTGTGTCGCCTTCACCACTTGCCTGTTTTACTCCCCTTGTTTGTCACTATCACTTCCTGTGATCACTTCCCAATTAAACCACAAGCTGTTTTTGCAACAGGAAATTGCAGAAATTCAATAAAGACAGAACTGTGATCTCAGATATTTCAGGAATGAAGGTTTGTGACACTACACGTGATATAGACACCTGTTTAGCTGAAATGCTAGCCAAGTGTAAGGAAAATGTGGAATGGATGTTCAAAGAAAAAATGATGATGATAATCTTTGATCTACTAACAGGATACAGAGCCAGGGACTGTAGCCATTGTGCATATTTTGTGTTGATTGATTATTTTTCTCCCATTTACCTGATGCCTTGTATGAAAGGTTGTGATGGCAGAGAATATCACAATTTAGATTATGCTTTGGGTTGAATGTCCCCCTAAAACTTAGTCCCCACTGTGACAGTGTAAAGAAGGTGGGAAGTCCTATCATGGTAATTAAAAGGTGGGGCCTTGAAGAGGTGATTAGATTGTAGGACCATGCCTAGTGAATGGATTAATAATGCTGGTCAGGGGCGTGGTTCTGAGGACTTTAAAAGAAGAGCACATGAGAGGTTATTCTCTCTCTGCTCTACCATTTTCTGCCATGTGAGACTCCTGGGTTACTGTTGTCACCTCCAAGACCCTCACCAGATGTGTTCCCTGGACTTTGGACTTCCCAGCCTCCAAAACTGTAAGCAATAAATTTCATTTTCTTATAAATCAGCAAGTTCCAAATATTTTGTTATAAGCAGCAGAAGTGGACTAATACAAGTTACAATTGAAAATATGAATAAATGACATCATTCCATTTCTATCTGATAGCTGATGGAACTTTGTGTCTCCTTGGTCTTAGGAATGACAATTTCTTCATTTTCTATTTAATGGGGCAAGAATAGATGCTATGTGGCAAAAGCCATAATGTGTCGGTCTCTGTCCATTTCCTTGCCCAGATCCGTTCTCCACCCTGCCCTGTTCTTCTCTGTATCAAGAGGCTGGTCTCTATGAATTGCATCCAGAGTGTTCCTGAGGACTGGCTTCCGGTTGACTCTGGCCAAGGGGAGGGACCAGCAGGTGACTGGAAAGCAGAAAAAGAGAAATGTTCGGGCATTTCTTCCCTGATCTCTCCCTGGCTGGCATTATTATTTCTGGTGGAAGCTGTGTCCTTTTCAATCACAGCTCCCATCAGGCTCTGTACACACTATCTTCTCCTCTGGCCCCCAAAGAATAATGCCTCTCATTGTTGCTACTCTGAGTGCCACAGCATGCCCTGTTTGTCCCCTTCAGTCTGCCGACCCCTACTCTACATGTATTAAAGTTTCTTCATGTGAACCATCTGAACGAATGTGGGGTTTTCCAGGCCCCTGGCTGATGCACACACACTTGCTGTCACACATGCACGTGCACACACACATATGCCAAGACACAGGACATTCTCATTTCAATGAAGATGACTCATGCATGAAGACTAATAGTCAAATATCTAATAAGAACAAAAGAGGAAAAAGTAATGAGGCACTAGGACAATTTATTTAAATTGAAGTTGCTAGCCATTTTAAATCATGTGAAGTCTATTTCATTAAAATTTTTATAGTGATATCAAACATATATTATTTTAAATGCCATGTCTTTCTCTTTTCTAGGCCTCCTTTGCAGAGAGAATAAAAATTATATTGTGGCCATAAAATAAGAGCAGGCAGAAAATGTTAGAAATAAGGACAATATGCTCCCGCATAATTCTAATTAGACTTAAAAGCTATTGTTCTCAAGTACTGCTCCTCTCCTTCAGCTTCATTCCGCCACATAAATCCTCACATGATGCTCACTTTGTACACAATCTGTGCACCTGTCCACCTTCCCAGCATGCCTTACCCCCACCTCCTTGTATCGTGGTCCCGTACTTCCAAATTAAATAACTTATATACATGTCAGGACACATGAACACACAGCTGTTATGACAAATTGAAGCATCAGTTTATAAATAATTAAAGATGCTTATTTCACAACATATCATGGGAGGGGTAGGGACAGGCAACCAAGCCCAAATGTACCATCGTTCATCCCCAAGACTAAATCACATACCATTACGGCTTTAAACATAATTTGATGAGGGCAAGGGTTCACAAGCCACCTCTTCATCTCATTTTTACTCCCACATCAATATATCCTCTTGGAAATCACAAGAAGAAATGATCTTCTGAGAAAGGTCTGTTCATCATCTTTCATCTTTCATATGCAAGGAGGGTAATAAAAAAAATTTCCTTTTCTTCTTCCAGTTCTGCTACCCAGTGAGCA
>NW_007729280.1:79004-80842 GCF_000696425.1 Galeopterus variegatus | reverse complement strand
TTCTAATTAGACTTAAAAGCTATTGTTCTCAAGTACTGCTCCTCTCCTTCAGCTTCATTCCACCACATAAATCCTCACAGGATGCTCACTTTGTACACAATCTGTGCACCTGCCACATTCCCAGCATGCCTTACCCCCACCTCCTTATATCGTGGTCCCGTACTTCCAAGTTAAATAACTTACATACATGACAGGACACATGAACACACAGCTGTTATGACAAATTGAAGCATCAGTTTATAAATAATTAAAGATGCTTATTTCACAACATATCATGGGAGGGGTAGGGACAGGCAACCAAGCCCAAATGTACCATCGTTCATCCCCAAGACTAAATCACATACCATTACGGCTTTAAACATAATTTGATGAGGGCAAGGGTTCACAAGCCACCTCTTCATCTCATTTTTACTCCCCACATCAATATATCCTCTTGGAAATCACAAGAAGAAATGATCTTCTGAGAAAGGTCTGTTCATCATCTTTCATCTTTCACCTGCAAGGAGGGTAATAAAAAAAATTTCCTTTTCTTCTTCCAGTTCTGCTACCCAGTGAGCATCAGATTTATGGTTGAATGAATGGTTGTTTCTGGGACTTAACCGCAATGCTTTGAACTCTATGGTGGACAGCTGTCATCATAGAAGACCATTCTCCTGTTTTATTTCATTTTTTTATTCTTTTATTCTACCACTACCAAGATACCTACTCTAATGTCTTTGGTATATGTACAGGAATACATATATAAAAAGAGAGAAATTGGTACAGATATAGATATATAGAAATTTATTTAGTTATGCCATTATTTGGGGAATTATGTAGGATTTTATTTACATAAATGGTGCTAAGCTGTATATCGTTTAAGGTTTTTTTTCACTAAACACTCTGATAATAATATCTATCTCTGCTTTTTTTTTTTTTTAAGATGACCAGTAAGGGGATCTTAACACTTGACTTGGTGTTATCAGCACCAGCTCTCCCAGTGAGCCACGGGCCAGACCTCTATCTATGCTTTTGTGTGTACCTGTAATTCATTTCTTTTTCCACACAGTAATATATAATAATTTTTATCAGATTTGATTTATCCTTTGTCCTAATGATGGAAAATTTGGTTGCTTCTAACTCCCTGCTATGATAAACGATCCTGCAATAAACAACTTCATGTACATCTCTTCATGGACATATTTCTTAGTTTCTCTGGAGTTTACACGATAAAGAGAATTAATGGACCATAGGAAATATAAAAAACAGCTATATCAGTCTATTCTCCCAGCAGGCGCCAGTAGCTTTCTGTTTCCCTACATCCTTACCTGCACTTTCTTAATTTTTATAATCTGATGGTTGTAAAGTTCTGCTAATTTCCCTCAGTAAAAGTTCAGCCTGTTTACGTTTTTGTTGTATTTGCTAGCCATTTGAGATTCTTCTGTGAATAGCCTAGTCGTATCCTGTGCCCATTTTTTTGTTTCTCTACCTTTTCCTTACTGATTTATAGAAGTTTCCTCTAGACCTTAATCCTATACCAATTGTAGACACTGTAATTATCTTCTTCAAATCTGACATTCAACTGCTAATAAAATAAAATATTTTTCTGCTTAAATTGCCCAGACTGTTTCTGTTGTTTATGACTCATAACTTTAACTGAAACTGAGTTCATAATGGTATCTTTCATACCTTGACTGATGAATAACATAATGTTGATGCAGTCTTGTGTAAAATATTCTCTACCTTTCTCTATGTTTCTCAAGAGAAAAATACATAACTGCACTTAAAATACTCTACGTTCTTGGGGCCGGCCCGGTGGCGCACTGCTACAGTGCGCCGCTTGGGAGTGCGGCGGCGCT
>NW_007729280.1:71023-78405 GCF_000696425.1 Galeopterus variegatus | reverse complement strand
AAAAAAAAAATACTCTACGTTCTCTGAAAAACTGTTTCAAAACAGCAGCACATTATACAAGACACTTTCCATTTCTCCAGCTTTTGGTAGTTTCCACATCCATTCTAGGTAACTTCAATTTAAATAAATTATTTTCTCAGCTGTTATTATAACTTAAGAAAAAAAAATCTACTAATTAATATCCATAGGGAGCATATTGTTAGACTAGGAGTTTGAGACTGTGTTATTTACACCAAAATATATCATTGTTTTAAAGTGTATTCTTTCTCCCGAGACAGCTATAGAATATGCTATGGCCAGTAATATCTCCTGGTAAGAGAGATATTCAGATATCCGAATTCTTGACCATCCACTTCTCATGTTCCACTGCATTCCAGCGGCCTACCTGAAGAATATGTGTATAGAAGATCCTCCAGAAAGAGGGATGCTTTTTATTATCAGCTGTTATTTTCTTCTAAATCTGCATGCCATCTCATACCCTGATTTATTAGTCAGAGTTCTCCAAAGAAACAGAACGGAGAGAGAGAGAGAGAGAGAGAGAGAGAGAGAGAGAGAGAGAGAGAGAGAGAGAGAGTGTGTGTGTGTGTGTGTGTGAGTGTGTGTATGTGTGTGTGTGTGTGTGTGTTTCTGTGTGCGTGGAGAGACAGAGAGAGAGATTAATTTATTTTAAGTAATTGGCTCACATGATATGGAGCTGGCAAGTACAAAATCTGCAGGGCTGGCCATTAGGCGGGAGACTCAGGAAAAAATTAAGGCTGCAGTTCAAGTCCAAAGGCCTTCTGATGTAGGAATTCCTTCTTGCTGTGGGGAAGTCAATCTTTTGTTCTATTCAGTCCTTCAACTGATTGAATGTGGCCTGCCCACTTTCTGGAGGACAATCTGCTCTATTCTGATTTAAACATTAATCCACCAATTAACATTAATGATTTAAGTGTTAATCTTATCCAAAAACGCTCTCACAGAAACATCCAGAATAATGTTCGAGCAAATATCTGAGCACCGTAACCCAGCAATCTGACACATAAAATTAACCGTCATACCTGGCAAGCTACCCTGGGCCTGGCTGCTTTAGTCCAGAGTTAGATACAGGCAGCACCCAAGGTCTACTTGACTTTCCAGTGGCCAGGCAGCAAATACAGAGATCCAAAGAATCTTTTTCTGAAAATATCTAAGAGATGTGACAGCAGAGAAGCCAGAGAAGACAGCTGAAAGTTGTTTTATGTCCCATTCCATTTTAACGTTATTCCTACCAATATAATTTCTGCCTCCACTTTAATAGTGACACTTTGTATTTCATATCAGAGCACTGTGTTGGGAGCAGAGTGAGACTGGGATAGATTAAAGCTCCCTTGAGCTCTTCTGAGAGTTCAGTGTGCTTGACTTGTAGACATGCATCAACAGGCTTAGAAATAGTAACTTGTAGAACAGTCGTGGTCCAGACGGGGAACTGGCAATAAAGAGGTGCATAGTCTGTAGACAATTTTAAAACAGTAATAAGACAGATTAAAAGTTGGTCTGCTTTTTATCATCACCATATGCCGGAAACTCTAAACAAGGTCACCACCAAAACGGACTACTCCCACAACCCACCTCTCTGGCCACCACTACACAGAGGCTGTTAGAGCATCTAAATATTCTCTAACAGAAGCATCCTTGTGTCAGTACCAACGTGTGCAAATGGAAAATTCTCTTCAAACACAGCATCGTCTTCCATCTATGAACTCCTGTACCTCATGGGGGTCAGAGGACAGTGAGGGGAGAATCTAAATCACTTTCTTGGAGGCAAACAAAAGCTTCAGGAAAAAAAAGTCAAGGAGAACAGAATTCAGTGTGAAGTTAACTTTGGTTCATTTACTGAAACACTTACATGGGTGCATTTAAGTGTGAATGTGTACACATATAATAACTGTAATTTGTATCAGGTATGAATCTTAGTCTACAAAATCAGGTGTTAATTTACATATTTTAAAATGTTTAACACCTACTATGTGTTGGGCACTATTGTATTCTGGAGGCTTGGATTATAACAATCAACAATATAGAGAAAAGTGAAATGCAGACATTTCTACTTCTTTAACTATGGAATTTATTAAATCAATCTAGTGGCGATATCAATTTCAGGAACACAACAGTGTAAATCTATATTGAGGAAGGAAATATTTTCCTTCATTGCCTAATAACACTTAATTATCATTCCTGGAAACATCAGGATCCATTACTGTGTAGAGCGGGGGTTAGTTCTGTTCTCCATGGGGCACCTGCCAGAAAAACAGAGGAACCACATAATCTTCCAACAGCTGCTTCCTTGGGAAGCCCAAGAGGGACGTCAGGTTCACTATTCTTATAAGAACTCAGATTATTTTTTCTGCAGTCTTCCACGATGGTAGAGGGTAGGCAGAAAAAGCAGTTGCAAATAAAGAAAGGCACTAGTGAAATCCTCTAGTTCACTTATAAATGCACGATTGGCACTGTGGGAAAATTGGAGGAACAAAGATGTTTCTGGTATACTGGGCACATGTCCCAGTGATGGTAATTGAGACTTAATATGACAAGGCCATTTGTCACTTAAAAGGCTCATTCTTGATCATTTTATTTGGTAAAGTATTTTCATTATGAGACGTAAAGGATGGAATGCTGTCTTAACTCAGCATTTATGATTAGTTATTGATTTTTTTCACCAAACACCAGACACCAAAGGATATGGTTTTGAATTGCTTCATAGGAAAAAACAAATGCAAAGTCAGAAAATCATGTGAGCTATTGATGCCAATTCGTTTTTTCACCAAACACCAGACACCAAAGGATATGGTTTTGAATTGCTTCATAGGAAAAAACAGATGCAAAGTCAGAAAATCATGTGAGCTATTGATGCCAATTCTCTCAACCATGCAAAGGTGATCCTTGTTAGCAGTTCAGTTCTGCCTTTCCCCAGGACCAAAAGGCCCTGCAGAAAGGTGCCCTTGAGATTAAAAGTGACACTGTTTGGGACACTCAGAAAGGCTTCTCTTCAAACGCTGCCTCTTTTAGAGCCTTTAAAATTTTGAGATAACTTGGATAATTTGGGGTCAAGCAAGATTCAAACATGAGTGCCATATTATACTCAACAATATTTTTTACTATTCTACTCTTTCAGGTGCCATTGAGTGATTTCTGTTGTATTCATTGAAATATTAGAGTAAACTAAACACCAATGATCACCCAAAGCACAGATTAAATTCAAATCTATTAAAGAAAAAAAGAAGAGTATGAGGAGGAGTGTGTGTCCCTACTTGTCAGGAGCACTCTAATGGCTAGAGACACAGTGATAGCATCCCAGTACGTAAACTCAATGGCAACTGGCCATTTTAATTTAGTGGGCAACAAGAGGGGACATGATCTGATGCCTTTCTACCATCTTATAAGAACAAAAGTTTCTGTATGTTTATTCATTAAACAAATATTATGTTGCAAATTTGAGGCACACCCATATTTAGTAAGAAGTAGAGGACTATCAGAAGGAGAAATTCTGTGCATATATCAACAATACAGCTGCAGGACTTTGCAGTAAATATCTCTTCTGTGGTCCTTTTCAGACCAAATACCATAATCCTTAGTAACACCAAGATTTCAGGAAGGAGAATAAACAGTCCGAGAATGTAAATCTTCTATGATGCCTGTGATGGTTAGTTTTTTGTGTCATCTTGAGTAGGCCATAGGGTGCTTGGATACATTGTCAAACATTATACTGGGTGTGTCTGTGAGGGTGTTTGGATAAGAGCAACATTTAAATCAGTAGACTGAGCAAAGCAGATTGCCCTCCCTAATGTGAAAGGACCTCACCAATCGACTGAAGGCCTGAATGGAACAAGAAGGCTGACCCTCCCCCAGGAAGAGAGAATTTCTCCTGCCTGACTGCTCTCAATCTGGGACATTGGCTTTTTCTTGCCTTCAGACTGGAACTTTATCATCAGCTTTCCTAGCTCTCATTTACAGACACACCCTGCAGATCATGGGACTTACCAACCTACATAATTGCATGAACTATTTCTTATAATAAATCCCCTTACATATATATATTTGCACAGATCCTGTTTCTGAAAAACCCTGACTACTATAATGCCCAAGAAGTTTTTTCTCAGGCATGAATAAACTTTCTTTCTGCCCGCTTCTTTCTTTCCTCTCTCCAAACAGAATACAGGTATTTCAAGTTATCTAAAAACAGTCATTGAATAGTTGATTGGATTTCTGATGGCTACTTCATTTTTTATTGAATTCCTATACACACTTGGGTATATTTCTGGGGTTTTTATTCCATTTCATTATTCACATGCTTATACCAATCTCTTTTTTAAAATTATTTATTTTTTAAACTGCAGCACCACTCTCTTTTTATTATTGAGATTTTTATGAGTTTTAGTATACGGTCTTCTCCCCACATCTGACCTTTATTGATCTTTTTTTTTCCAGCTTTATATTGGGTGTTCTTTTTCGAAATTCTTTTTTTAATTGAGGTACAATTTATATCTATGAAGTACATAGATCTTAAATGTACCTTTTGATCAGTCTTGGCAATTTTATATAGCCATGTATTCCACATCCATTTCAACATACAAATGTTATATTTTATTCCTTTGTTTTAACATGTTTTGAGATGCAATATCTTTATGATGTTGAATATTCCTATATAAGCAAAAGGTATATATTTTTTCCATATGACCAAGTCTCTTCTTGCGTCATTTTATGGAAGGTCATCAACTGAGCATCTGCATTGTTGAGGGTGCAAAATGAACTTCTATTATATAAAGTCACTAAAAATGAGGAGGTCATGTGTTGCAGCAGATAGCCTACACTGACCAATGCAGTTAGACTTGATGTCAGATTTGGTTTGTAGTTTGTTCTCTTATCACCTCTTGTTATATTTTGCTTACCAGATTTTGGTATAGTGAGTACTATTAATATTCAAATGTACTATTTGTTAGTATAACTGAATTTCTACAAAGTACCACTAGGTGTCCTCTACTAATAATTTTCATCAAGCTGCTGAAGGACAGTCTGAAACTTTATTTTTCCCAGTTCATGCATTCCCTTAGCTGTGTGGCTCAGTCGGTTGCAAATTGGACCAGGTCTCCACCTTCCCACAATCACTGCTAAAACACAGGCAAATTCACTGGAAAAGTGAGAACTGTTTGGTCATTATTTTCAAAAACATGGTTCAGTATATAACTCTTATCAGAAATAACAGTATAGAGTTTGCTTAGCACGTTATAAAGATTAACCAACTACCAGAGACTGGTTTGTGATTTATCTGAAAGTTGTTTAAGAAGAAATTTGGAAGAGATGATTTATACTGTCTTTAGCGTTATACAAAGCAGAAAATGTTTCAAACAACATTAAGGCGAGACTTGAAAGAGAGTGGTAATTATGAAGTGGGGGCATCTTAGAAATGGCAGTGGGCGCTGAGAATGGGAGGTGGATTTGGAAGTTATGAAACAGACAAAATATATGAGATTTGGCAGTAACTAAGTGCTGTGAGTGAGAAAGAAGATGGTTGGAAAATCTCCAGGGTTCCAGAATCAAGGCAACTGGGCAGAATGGTGTCTCTTCTTGAGGTAGGAAAAACTGAACAAGGAAAAGGACTGTGGTAAAGGAAAGAAGCAATATGTTTGCACTTTTTAGCATGTTAGTTTTGACGTGTCTGCAGGGATATCCAAGTAAAAAGCTCCAATAGACTGAAATCATTCTGAAGATTTTTGGTTAAAGAAGGGGAAGTAAAAGATTTTTTTACTCTTCTTCTCTCCCTCAAACTACACCAAAAGCAAACAAAAAAAAAAGTAAAGGGAAAATAATGTATCTTCAACGAGACATGCAAAAGGACATAGCCACAAGCCACAAATGAGGAGGTATATCTGCCAAATCCTGTGAAGTCTAGACTCAGATGGGAGAAGGGAGCCCAGAGAGCCAACCCTCACCTCCTGGGATCTAGACCAGGATAACTAACAACCCCAAAATTTCCTATCACCAACAGCCGAAAATCCCTTTGATGAGAGTATTGAGTGCTATGGGTGTAAGGAGTACATGGGAATGGGGGTTTGTCCTTAGGGAGACCCAGGGTGACATCTCAGAATACAGGGAAAATGCAGTAGAAGGAAAAATCATGCTGATTGGCACGTACCTGCTGTGAGGGGTGAAGAAGGGTAGGGGTGTGTGTGTAAGTGAGAGACACACAGACACACAGACAGACACACAGACACACAGACAGACACACAGACACACAGACAGACACACAGACACACAGACAGACACACAGACACACAGACAGACACACAGACACACAGACAGACACACAGACACACAGACAGACACACAGACACACAGACAGACACACAGACACACAGACAGACACACAGACACACAGATAGACAGACAGACAGACAGAGAGAAAAAGGCAGAAATGGAGAGACAGAGATAGGATGGCAGGAAGTGAGAGACACACAGACACACAGACAGACACACAGACACACAGATAGACAGACAGACAGAGAGAAAAAGGCAGAAATGGAGAGACAGAGATAGGATGGCAGGGAAGAAAGAGAGGGGAGGGGTGAGAAGGGGAGGGCAGGTAAGAGAGAAGAGAAGAGAAGACACTCACAATGTAGTATCCTAGCGAAGGGAGACCTCTGGAGGTGAAGTGGGATGAAAGAGGAAAGGGAAGCAGTTACGGCCGTAGCGTAACACAGTGATCAAAATACTTTGCTGTAATCCTCAATGACTCCTAACCACAGTATTTCATTTATTTATTTATCTATTTATTTATTAGCAAGTGGCTAGCTTCCATCTGAAGATGAGTAATAATTATAAAGAAACCAGCATGAGACTAAAACATAAAATCTGTGCCAAAAAAGAAATGAAAGGGGGGGGGGGGAGACACATAAGCAAAAGGTAGATAAAGAACATACGAAAAAGAAATAGAGGAATTACCTATGAAAATAAAGAGTTGGTCTCCACATGATGTAGAAACCTTATGAACTCAATTTAGAAGAGATAAGATGAATGGGATAAGATCTGTCATAGATATTTGCCGGTTTGGGCTGCCTGGAATCCATTTCCCCTTTTCTTAGCAACAGTAAGAGATGTTTTTATCTGCCCTTATGCAACCAAAATGCTTTGAAAGAAAATGATCCCACCCTTATCTCTATGGGTAGTGTTTCAGCCATGGTGATTGGTTCAGGAATGAACGTGTGACCTAAATTAGTCAACTTGTAATGAAGTTGTTATTTCTGTGCAATATTTGGGTTAGTAAAAGCCTTTTACTCTTTTATTTCCACGCAAATGAGAAGTTCTGGAAGCTGCTGGTAGCTATTTTACTACTACAAGAGGAGCTCCTGCCCAGAGAGAGAGAGAGA
>NW_007729280.1:65456-70556 GCF_000696425.1 Galeopterus variegatus | reverse complement strand
AGAGAGAGAGAGAGAAACTAAGTCCCAAACACAGAATTTTAACCGCAGGTAAATTTGTTCCCTGGTCTCTTCAAGATCCAGTAAATTTTCTGCTATTATTTAAGCCATTTGGGTAAGGTTATTTGTTGCCTCTTTCAGAAACATTCCAAACTGAAACTCAAGAGAGCAAGTAAAGACACTTAATAGCATAACATTTATTGAACACTTGTTTTGTGCCAGGCACAACACTAAGCACTTCATGTAAAGAATCTTATTTAAACATCAGAGGAAGCCTATAGACAGGTACTATTATTTTCTTTACTTTTGATAATGAGATAACTAAGTGACCCAAGTGAAGATAATATTCCCACAATCACAGAACTAGTAACAAATTGTCCAATAATTTGAACTAAGTGAATCGAATTCCAAAGCTGTACTTAAACAGCAGCTAGTTTCTTCTGTAAAAGGTTATTTTAACAACATAGGAAGATGAATCGAGTAGATGTACCGAAGTGAAACAGTAAATGACTGAAGTCTTTTTCGATTCCATTTTGTTTGGTTGTTTTAAAAATCGCTTACATGGAAATCGCATCTTCTTATCGTGTTTCATACCTCTCGTCTTTTCTCATGTTTATATCCATTTTCTTTTCAAATTAATTTTATAAGATTTCTTCAAGATTCTTCAAAGTATTTCAGTAATGTATATTGGGTTTATTAAAATTTTGATTGCTCTGTAATGTTTTCTGTTTATTATTTTTTTTCTTTCCTGGATCCTCATCACTTTATTCACCGAGGACATGATCACCTTTGTACAAAATGCAAAGGAATCTATAAAAAAGCTACTATAATTAATGTGAGTTCAGTAAAGTCATAGAATACAAGGTTGATATACGTTAGTTTTATTCCTATATGCTAAAAATGAACATTTGGAAGTTGACATTTGAAAGGCAGTACTATTTACAACAGCATCAAACAATATAAAATAATTAGAGATAAACTGAATAAAATACGTGTGAGACCTGTTCACTGAAGCATTGCTGAGAGAAATTAAAGAAATCCTAAACAAATGTAGAGATATGCTATATCCGTGGAGCAGAGTATTCAATAGTGTTAAGAAATCAGTTCTCCCTAAATTGATATATAAATACAACACAATTTCGATCAAAATTCCAGAGAACTCTTTTGTAGAAATTATCTAGCAGATTATAAATTTATATAAAAATGCAAAGGTCCTATAGCATCTAAACAACTTCAAAAAAGAGCAAAATTGTAAGACACTAATTGGCTTCAAGATTTACTATAAAGCTACAGTAATACACACAGTGAAATCCTGGCATATAACAGATATAAACCAATGAAATAAAGACATAAGTCCAGGAATAAAATCATATATATAAAATAAATTGATTTTCAGCAAAAGTGCCAAGGAATTCAATGGGGGAAAGGATAATCTTTTCAGCAAATTGTTAAGAATAACTGCATGTACATACACAATCAAATGAAGCTCAGCTGTAACCTTGCACCACATACAAAATCAACATGAATTAGATCACACAACTAAATGAAAGCTAAACTATCAAACTTATAGAAGAAAGTACATTTTTAAAATCTCTGTGATCTTGGGATAGGCAAAGATTTCTTAGATAAAACAAACAGAAATGATAAAATGTAAAAGAAAAAAGTACATTTTAAAAATCTCTGTGATCTTGGGATAGGCAAAGATTTCTTAGATAAAACAAACAGAAATGATAAAATGTAAAAGAAAAAAGTACATTTTAAAAATCTCTGTGATCTTGGGATAGGCAAAGATTTCTTAGATAAAACAAACAGAAATGATAAAATGTAAAAGAAAAAAAATTGATGAATTGGACTTTATTAAGGTTAAAAGTTTCTGCCCTTCAAAAAAAAAAAAAAAAAGAAAGGAAATGAAGAGACAGCCCAGGCTGTGAGAAACTATTGTAATACATATATCTGAAAATGAACTGGTACACAGAAAATATAAACAATCCTTACCACCGAATAATAAAAAGACAACCTGATTTTTTAATAGGCAACACTGACCAAAGACATATGAATAACAAATAAGCACATAGACAATGATCAACATCATCTTTAGAAAAATGCAAATTAAAGCCACAATGAAATATCAACTGTATACCCACTAAAATGCTAAAAATTAAACAAATTAACAACACCAAGTATGGGCAAGGATGTGGAACAACTAAAACCACTTAGACATTGTTGATGGGAATGCAAAATGATAAAGACTCTTAGGAAAACAGTTCGGATGCCTCTTAAGTATACGTGCACTTCCAATAAAACACTGAAATACCTCTGCATATGTTAATTGACTAGTAAATGGATATGCAAAGTGTGGTGAATTCATCAAATAAAACACCACTCTGCAGTAAAAAGGAATATACTACTCCACACTCAACAACATGGGTGAATCTCAAATGCATTATGCCTAGTGAAAGAAGCCAGACGTAGAAGACTACGTACTGTGTCATTCTATTTACCTGAAATTTCAAAAAGGCAAAACTAGAGTGTCAGGAAGCAGATTGGTGATTGCCAGGGACCTGGGATGAGGGTATGGGATTTATTGCAAAGTAGTCTGAGAAAACTTTTTGGGGTGACAAAAATGTTTGGTGAAACATTGGGAGAAATTGAAAAGTTTCCACTCTCAAATAGTATGGATAAGTCAACATATTGATCACATGTCACACTAAACAAGAGATTTTGTTTAATAAACTGAAGAACAACGGCTTGCTATCATGATTGGTTTTGGTTGTAGTTTACAGCTGTATACATTTGTTAAAACTCATAAAATCTTACACTAAAAATCACAGCATTTTATTGCATGCAAATCATACCTAATAATGTTAATTTTAGAAAATTGAAAAGACTCATCTACTTATCCTAGCCAGTGGACATATAAAGATGCTGATTATTTTTAATGATTTTGGAATCTCCAAACAAATGAAAGCTTTTGTTTAAAAAAAATAAATAAAAATTTATATCATCACAAGGGCTCAGGGAGCGAGTTATTTAATAGCAGAATAGCAGAACTTATTGCCAAGAGAAGGAAAAGTCAAATAGTAGTTAAGGACAATGCCAGCTTATGAATTATAATCAATAAAATGCTTGTACAAGATGCAGTATGAGAAACTGAAAAGGTTCCATTCCCAAATACTACCAGAAGTCAACATATTGATCACATGAAACTCAACAGATTTTGTGTAATAAACTGAAGAACAAGAACTTTGCTGTCAATTTGGTAACCAACAGACTTAACCAATAAATGTGCAGCATTTGTAAAAACTGTATAAGCTGGTGAAATTCAAGAAATTATTTCTGCTGCAAGAGCTGCCTGAAACAAGCAAAGCCCAAGACTCATTTAATGTTTTGTTCTTTTATCTAGAAACAAAAAGTCTGTGTTGACATCTGTATCTTCAATTGATTATTTGCTCATGGGAGGTTTAACCTCTCTTGTAAAAAACATGAAAATTCTGACTATGTCACAACACACTTCTTCAGAGGGAGACTCTGATGTCAAATATTCTTGGAAACAAAATTTTAAATGATCTGGATGATGCTATTTGGTTAACTTTATTAAACGAAGACCAGTTTGCTCAAGAAAAAAAATCAGTGTGAAAATTTACACTGAGAACACATATATCATCTGCTGTACACATAAATCTGGTTGCATGGGTGATAGAGAATTCTTAACAAGTTGCTTGAGTTGGAATAAATTACACGAGCGATTTTAAGAAGACAGTAGCCCAGATTTTTCTGCAAGCCTTGAAGAAGAAAAATGGCTGCAGAAGTTATCCTCCTTGGCAGACATTTTCATCATAAAAACCAGTTAAACAAGTCTCTGCAAAGCCTGAAGAAAATGTCTTGACTTTATGTGACATGATTTTTGAATATAAAAGGAAACTCAATCTTTGGAAAAATCATGTTGCAAAATTAAATTCTAAAATGTTTTCACTTCTTCTTGAGCTTGAGAGTAACAAATTTCAAATCTTGTTAAAAATCAGTCAGAAGAACTGCAGATCAGAACTGAACAATATTTTCAATCTCTGCTGCTCAGCCTGAGAACCTGACTCTGAGAGAAGAGAGAACTTTGTGAGTCTGATGGTTAGTTTTAGGTGTCAATGTGACTACATTAAGGAACACCTAGAAACCTTTGTTTCTAGAGGAGATTAGCACGTGAGTCTGAGTGGACTGAGTGGGGAAGATCCATCCTCACTGTGGGCAGGCACCATCCAATAGGCTGGAGGCCCAAAGAGAACAAAAAGAGAAGAAAGATTCTCAGGACTTTGGCCTTGGACTGAGAGTTACACCATCAGCTTCCCTGGTTCTGAGGACTTTGGGCTTTGACTCAGCCATGTTACTATCATCCCAGGTCTCCAGTTTGTAGATGCCTGTCATGGAACATCTCAGCCTTCAAAATTGCATGAGCCAATATTCCTGATAAATTCCTTCTCATATATCTGTAGGTATTTCCTATTTGTCTGTCTGTCTGGAGAACCCTGACTAATACAGTGAGCTACACTCAAAATGAGATTCACTGACCTGCCCCTAGACAAGTTCTGGATTTCTGAGTGAGAAGAGGATCATGCAAGTTATATATATAAAAAAAAAGCAATGAACACTTTGCTGCAGTTTTAAATTTCTTAATATGTGTGATCAAAACTATTCTTGTTTAAACAAGTATAAGGAGCAAGGACAGATATTCAGAGTTACTAAATGTTTTTAAACAAGGGATTAATATCATGTTGTTATCATGTCTTTTCTAGTATCTACTTCAAAGATTATTGTTTTTGTGAGTTGTCCTACTAAAGTGACATCATATTAATAACTTTTCTCACATTTAACATTTATTTTAATATTAAATTTTCTCACATTTCTCACATAGATAAAGTCCATTTGATTGTGGTGGACTATTCTTTCCCGTACCTTCATTTTCTGAGTATTTAAGTCCACATTTCTTCATCTATGCCCACAAGTGTGATATCCCACAAGTGTAGGCCATCTTTGTTAGGTTTTGGTACCAGATTTATGCTCAGTTTAATTGACTCATTGTTTTTTGCATTTTTTCCATAATATGAAACATAT
>NW_007729280.1:63097-64935 GCF_000696425.1 Galeopterus variegatus | reverse complement strand
ATTTATGCTCAGTTTAATTGACTCATTGTTTTTTGCATTTTTTCCATAATATGAAACATATCATATATTATATAAAATATATACTCTTTAAGAGTTTAAAAGAACATAGAAATAAAGCCTATTTAAAGGTAAACCTTTAAACATAGTTAGAATAAGATAATTGTCAAAGATCTGACAAGAATGGTACTTTTAACAAAGTTTAGTTATACTGCTTAAGCATATTTTATTTTTAGAAGATATTAAGTAAAAATGTCACACCTCTTTCCTAGACCCCAGATACAAAACATGCTTCATATTTGGGTCATAAATTCACTTAACCCAATCTCTATGCACACTTTATAAAAGTTTGCCCTAGTTAAAGGCTACATATCTAAAAGAATTTTCTTTTTTGTGTGTGCTGAGATTGAAAACCTCTATGAGATCCCTCTGCCTATTTCTTGGCATTTTGAGCATAAAATGGAAAATTAGATTATTTTTTACTTAGAAAAATGCAATAATATTGTACTGTTGCTGCTTCAGATATTTGTAGGTTATGAGGACACAAGGGGTGAGATTTCATTTGAATTGTCTGTGGTCCTTTTTCAGGTCTTTTTTATTCTAATCTACCTTTATCAGCCTTCCATTTGAAACTGGGATTCATCCTTTCTATTGGGAACTATGGGGCATTTCTTTTCTTTAAAAGGTATTTTGTAAATTGCCATTTGCTTTTTTTTTTTTAACTTCACTTTCTCTTCAGGCAAAGCCATATGCACTTGGTATCATAGTTACTCTCCTGAAGCTGGCAGGCTACTTATTCATTCTTCACTATTAACAAGAAATGGTAAAGTTACACAAGGAGCAAAGATTATTATATATCACCACATTGTGAATACTACATGACTACTTTGCTCACAGAAATAAGAATTGAGTATAATTGTTTACCTGCACTATAGAAAAATTTTTAAAAGCAAAAGGATATCAGCTTAAATAGATTGGTGTATCTAAGATATTACACATAAGCCTCATGGTAATCCCAAATCAAAAACCTTCAGTATACATACAAAATATAAAGATGAAGGAATAGAAGCATACCATTGCAGAAAATCAACAGATCACAAGGAAGGCAGCAAGAAAGGAAGAAAGGAACAAAATATATGCAAAACAACCAGAGAAGAATGAAAAAAAATGGTACTAGTAAGTTCTTACCTATCAGTAATTACTTTGAATATGAAATGTTTAAATTCTCCAATAAAAAGGCATAGAGTGGCTGAATGGATATAAAAGCAAGACCAACTATATGCTGAGTATAAGAGCCTCACCTCAACCTAAGGACACACATAGACTAAAAGTGAAGGGTTGAAAAAAGATTTCATGCAAATGGTAACCAAAAAAGAGCAGAGGTAGTTACTTCTGTAAGACAGAATAGAGTTTTAGTCAAAAACTGTAAAAAGAGACAAAAAAGATTATAATGATAAAGGTGTCAATTCATCAAAAGGATAAATAATTGTAAATATGTATACATCCAAAATCAGAGCACTTAAAGATATAAAGCAATATTANAAATAATTGTAAATATGTATACATCCAAAATCAGAGCACTTAAAGATATAAAGCAATATTAACAGATTTGAAAGGAGAGACAGGCAGCAATAGAGTACTAGTAGGAGACCTCAATACCTGACTTTCAGTAAAAAACAGATCATTCAGACAGAAAATCAATGAGGAAACATCAGGCTTGAACTACACTTTAGACCAAATGGACCTAACAGACATATACAGAACATTCCATCTAGAAGCTGCAGTATATTCTTTTCATGCACCCATTAAACATTCTCTAGGATAGATCAGATATTAAGCCA
>NW_007729280.1:56840-62638 GCF_000696425.1 Galeopterus variegatus | reverse complement strand
GCAGTATATTCTTTTCATGCACCCATTAAACATTCTCTAGGATAGATCAGATATTAAGCCATAAAACAAGTCTTAACAAACTTAAGAAGACTAAAATTACATCAAGCATTTTTCCCAACCACATGAAACTAGAAATCAGTAACAGGAGGAAAACAGGAAAATTCACAAATATGTGGAAATTAAACAACACACTTCTAAATAACCAATGGGTCAAATAAGATATTAAAGTAGAAATTTTAAAAGGATCTTGATACAAATGAAAACAAAAACACAACCTACCAAAACTTATGGAATGCAGTAAAAAAGTTCTAGGAGGGTATTTTATAGGAATAAATGCCTACATTGAGTAGAAAGATCTCAAGTAACAAAACTAACTCTGCATTTCAAGCAACTAAAAGAACAACCAAAGCCCAAAGTTAGCAGAAGAAAAGACATAACAAAAATCAGAGCAGAAATAAATAAAATAGAGACTAGAAAAACAACTGAAAAATTAATAAGACTAAGGGATTTTTGAAAACATAACAAAATTGAAAAACCTTTAGCTAGACTAAGGAAAAAAGAGAGAAGACTCAAATAAATGAAATCAGAAATGAAAGAGAAGACATTACAACTGATAACACAGAAATACAATGACTCATAAGAGACTACTATAAACAATTATATGCCAACAAATAGACTAGCCTAGAACATATAGATAAATTCCTAGAAACATGTGACCTACCAAGATTGAATTGTGAAGAAATAGAAAATGTGAACACACCAATAACAAGTAAAAAGATTAAATCAGTAATCAAAAATCTCCCAATAGAGAAAAGTTAAGGACCAGGTGGCTACACTGTTGAATTCCACCAAATATTTAAAGGAGAATAAATAATAATCCTTCTCAAATTCTTCTAAAAATTTGAAGAGGAAAGAGTACTCACAAATTCATTTCACAAGGCCAGCATTTCTCTGATACCAAAGCTGGAAAGGAAAACTACAAGACAAGAAAATTATAGGTTGACATCTCTCATAAACATTAGATGCAAAAATCCCCAATAAAATACTATCAATCCAAATTCAACAGTATATTGAAAAGATGATACACCACAATCAAGTGGGATTTATCCCTGGATGCAAATTATTCAACATATGTAAATAAGTAAATGTGAAACACCATATTAACAAAATGAAAGGAAAAAAATCAATGGTCATCTCAATACATGCAGGAAAAACACTTGACAAAATTCAACATCCTTTCATGGTAAAAATTCTGAACAAATTAGGTATACCTCAATATAGTAAAGTCCATATCTGACAAGCCTATAACTAATGGGTAAAAAGCTGAAAGCTTTTTCTTTAAAATTAGGAACAAAACAAGGATGTCCATTTTCACCACTTCTGTTCAATATAGTACTGGAATTCCTAGCCAGAGCAATTAAGCAAGAGAAAGAAATAAAAGATATTCAAATCAGAAAGAAAGAAGTTAAATTTTCTCTGTTTGCAAATGGCATAGCCTTAAATATAGAAAGCCTTAGAGACTCCACCAGAAAACTGTTAGAACTAAAAATTCAGTAAAGTTGCAGGACACAAAATCAACATACAAAAATTGTTTGCATTTCTATATCCTAACAACCAACTATTCAAAAAAGAAATTTTTAAAAATCATATTTACAGTAGTATCAAAGAGAATAAAATATTAAGAAAAAATTTTGACCAAGTAGGTAAAAGATTCGTATACTGAAAATTATAAAACGTTGATAAAAGAAATTGAAAAAGACGCAAATAAATAGAAATACATTTCATGTTCAGAGATTAGAAGAATTAATATTGTGAAAATGTGCATTCTACCCAAAGTGATCTACAGATTCAATGCAATCCCTATCAGAATTCCAAAAGCATGATTTATAGAAATAGGAAAATATCCAAAAATTTGTACAGAACCACAAAAGACCACAAATACCAAAAGCAATCTTGAGCAAGAAAAGCAATGCCATCACACTTCCTGATTTCAAACTATATTACAAAACTATAGTAATCAAAGCAGTATGGTAATGGCATGAAAAAAGAGACACATAGACAAATGAAACAGATTAGAGTATCCAGAAGTAAGCCCAAGCATTCATTGTCAAGTAATTTTTAACAAAGTCACCAAGAATACACCATGGGGGAAAATAGTCTCCTCAATAAATGGTGTTGGGAAAACTGGATAGCCACAAATAAAGCGGGGAGGAGGGAGGAACACCATGCCCTACCCTTACACCATACACAAAAACCCATTCAAAATGGATTTACAAATATTAAAACCTTAAGACCTTAAATGTAAAACTTTTAAGAAACTTAGAAGAAAATTCCTTGACTTCAGTCTTGACAATGATATTTTGGATTTGACTTTGACTAATAGCACAAGAAACAACAATAATAAATAAATAAATAAATAAATATAACTATATCAAACTAAAAAGCTTCTGCACAGAAAAGGAAACAATCAACAAAATGAAGAGGCAACCCATGGGAAAAGAGTAAAAATTTTAAACCATATATCCAGTAAGGATTTAATATCCAAAATACATAAAAACATACAACTCAATTGCAAAAAACAAATAAACCGATTAAAAAATGATCAGAGAAACTTAATAGACATTTTTCCAAAGAAGATATACAAATGGGCAACAGGTATACACAAAGATGTTCAACATCTCTAATCATCAGGGAAATGTAAATCAAAACCACAATGAGGGCCGGCCCGGTGGCGCACTGGAGAGTGCGCCGCTTGGGAGTGTGGCGGCGCTCCGCCAAGGGTTTAGATCCCATGTAGAGACCAGTTCCCGCTCACTGGCTGAGCGTGGTCCGGGTGCAACACTGAGGGTTGCGATCCCATTGCCGGTCCCCGGTACAGGTGCGACACCGAGGGTTGCGATCCCATTACCGGTCAGTAAAAAAGACAAAAAGGAAAAAAAAAAAAACCACAATGAGATATCCAGTTGTTAGGTGGCTATTACGGAAAAGTCAAAAGATAAGTGTTGGTGAGGATGTGGGAATTACTACAGGATTTATAAATATCTCCATTGCATTCTATATCACATCATATTTTAATTCTTACATATATATTTTTGTTTTTAAGTTAAAGTACATAATAATGCCCAACAAAAACAACAACAAAAAATGTATGGTTTCCTCAAGTTCTAGGTTTTACATGTCCCTTTCCTTACCTGGCATTAGTTCTATATGATGCAAAAATTCTCTTCTATCATGCCAGAATCACCCTAGTTTACTACTCCTTTTGGTGGGAGGAAAGGGGGTATATATGTATTTGTGAATCCAGAGACAGAAATGACTGAACCTGGTAATTCTGATTCACTGTCATGAAATCCCAGGAGCTCAGCAAGCTAAATCATAAAATCTCTCTGTCCATGTGGCACACTTTTCCTGGAAATTGCTATAGATTTGGGGACAACTAGCTCTGTCCCTGCACTTGTGGATACCTGCCAATCTTATTCTACTTTGACTCCCACAAACACCTGAGACTCCCTCAGGATGCCATTGTAAAGTGCCTAGACATCAAAAGTCATTTAGGCTGAATCAGTGCATAGAAGTTCACGTGGAAACCTAGACAATTTTTAGGTAAGTCTTTAAAGTAAGAAAAACACTTCTCTTTTTAAATTAATAGACTTTATTTCTTAAGCAGTTTTAGGCTTATAGAAAAAAAATTGAGCAAAAAATTACAGTGTTCTCATATACTCCTCACCCCCCACCAAATTTTTCTGTTTTTAGTATCTTGCGTTAGTGTGGTACATTTCTTATAGTTTGAGCCAATACTGATACATTGCTATTAACTAAAGTCCATAGTTTACATTAGGGTTCACCTTTGCATTATAGCATGGTACATTCTATGGGTTCTGACAAATGTATAATGATGTGTATCCACCATTACAATATCCTGCAGAATAACTCTTTCACTGCCCTAAATATCCCCTGTGCTATACCTATTTATCCTTTTTCCTTCCCCCAAAGCTGCTGGCAACTACTGATCTTTTTACTGTCTCCATAGTTTTGCCTTTTTCAGAATGTCATATAGTTGGAATCATAAAGTATGTATTCTTTCCAGATTGGCTTCTTTCACTTAGTAATATGCATTTAAGATTCCTATATATATTTTCATGGTTAGATCACTCATTCCTTTTTATCACTGAATAATATTCCATTATCTAGATGTACCACAATTGATTTATTTATTCACCTACTAAAGGATGTCTTGGTTGCTTCCAAGTTTTTGGTAATTGTGAATAAAGTTGTCATAAACATTCATGTGCAGGTGTTTGTGTGGACATAAGTTCTTAACTTCTTTGTGTAAATACCAAGGAGCACAATCACTGGATCATATGGTAAGAGTATGTTTAGTTTTTGATGAAACTGCCATATTGCCCTCCAAAGTGGATGTGCCATTTTGTATTCCCACCAACAATGAATAGAGTTCCTGTTGCTCCACACCCTTGACAACATTTCGTGTTGTCAGTTGGCTGTTCTCATTGTCATTTTAATTTGCAGATACCCAGTGACATGATATTGAGCATCTTCTCACATGCTTATTTGCCACCTATGTCTTCTTTGATCAGGTATCTGTTCAGATATTTTGCACATTTTTTAATTAGGTTGTTTATTTTCTTATTGTTGAGTTTCATGAGTTTTGTATATTTTGGATACTAGTTCTGCATCTGATATGTATTTTGGAAAGTTTTCCCCCCAGTCTGTGGATTATCTTTTTATTTCCTTACTGCTGTCTTTTGCAAAGCAAAAGTTTTTAATTTTAATAAAGTCCAACCTATTGATTTGTTTCTTTTAGGGATTGTGCTCTTGGTGTTGTCCTTACAAAATCATGGCCAAATCAAAAGTCACCTAGTTTTTTTCTGTTATCTTCTAGGAGTTTTATGGATTGGTACTTAACAATTGGTATTTATTTTTTTAAAATACCAGTTTTATGGATTGGTACTTAACAATTGGTATTTATTTTTTTAAAATACCATTTCTTACTATGTTTGTCCTGACATACAAGAATTCCTAGAAAAGAAAGTGTGTTCTGCCCTTGCTTTTCTGACTAATTATTTTTTACTTTCTTTCATGAATTTAGACCATTTCAGTCTATTAGTCTATTGCTAAGTGAGGTTTTTTTCCTTGAAATAACTTCTATTTCTTTTCAATTAATTGCATGAGTTTAAAAAACTTCTATTTCTTTTCAATTAATTGCATGAGATTGCAACAGAACTAAAATGAAAGAGAACTGTTATTTTCATAACAATAATGGGAGTACTTCCTGGTAAAACTTGCCAGACAGTTTTAGTCGTCTTCAAGACGACTAAGGGATTGACTCTACCAAGGAACCTATAATTGCCCAGGTCCCATTTTCAAGGCTAGGGCAGACCATGTTGGGGCAGGAGAACATAAGAGTAGACAAGATGGAGGGGGATGCCACCTGCCAAGTTCACAAAGAGTTGGACACACTAGTGCCCATGGCAGTCATAACAGAGTGTTAAAATAGGCCTTTGTGGAAATGCGGGTGATTGTTTTCTTTTCATGTTATTTTAAACTCCAAATAATACTTTTTTACATTTTGAAACATTTGCAAACAAATCAATTTTTAAATACAGAACAAATAAATAAAACTACAAATTTTAAATACATCAAAAAAATTGAAAAATTAAAAAACAAAATACATAAAAAATATATTGAATAAAATGAACTACCTCACTTCTGTACTTCACATCATTATCACCAGCCAGACGAGGAAACACACTGTGATATTTAATGAAACCAGCCAGAAA
>NW_007729280.1:54013-56240 GCF_000696425.1 Galeopterus variegatus | reverse complement strand
CTGGAGTAAAAACAATCACTTTTTCTGGCATGAGGTTGGAAAAAGTGGTTAGATTGTCCAGGAACACTATTGATATTCCTCCCTACATTACCTATTTTTCATTTTTCTCTTTATTATCTGATGATAATGGCTAGTATTTATAAAGTGCTATATTATACCAGGCACTGTGCTCTGCAACTTGCTGATTATCTTGTTGATTTTCATAGTAACTAATAAGACAGCTTCATCTTCATCCCCAGTATACACATGGGTGAAATGAGGCCTATAGGTTTATGACTTACGCAGGGTCACAGAGTGATAAGACCTGAGTTTAAACCCAGGTTATTTGTATCGAGAGCATGTGCCTCACACTGTCTAATTGCAACGTTTTCTTATGAGTGTCATGAAACTGAATTTCAGTAATTATTGGCAATATCTCCGGATGACTCCAGATCTCCAACAGGTTTCTTGCTTCTAGGCTTGGTCCTCTCAAATTTACCCCATACACAGTTACCACTGTGGTTTACAGAAAATGAAGCCTATCGTGTCATTTACTGCCTCCGACCCATCAAGCTTCTCCTGCATACCCTGTAGAATAAGATCTAAGTCCCTAGCACAACATCCATGAGCCTCTCGGTGTAGGTCTTTGCTTCAAATTCCTCAATACCTACTTCCCACATTTACACGGCTGCAGTAGAGAATGACCTGTAGTTCCCTGCACACACTCCATGGTCTCTAACCTTGTTTTTGACTCACGCAAGCAATTTTTTTCCACATGAATGCTTCTTCCCCCATTCTATGCCAAAGCTTCATTCCATCAGGGAATCACCTCCTGGTCATCTCCAAGAATTCTTCACTTACTAGACACTCTCCTGCACGCACACTTCGCTGGCTGATGCACCGTCTTCTGCACTAGCTGAATATCCCCTAGAATTTTATTTATGACATTATGCTACAGTTGTAACACAGGGGTCAGCCTCTCTCACTAGACTATGAGATCTCTGAAGGCAGGATAGACCTCACTTACTCTTAATTATTTAAAAAGATTGGATAGTAACGGAAGGAGACCAGTGCTGAGAGGTAGAAGAGTGCTGCAGTGATTCACCCTGCCCTGAATGGTTCCCATTACCATGTATCAGTTCAGGTGCTATTGGTTTGAGTCATGGCTCCTAAGAAAACTCACGAGTAGAAAGAGGGAAGCCCATTAGCTCCACCTCTCACCTGAGCCTAGTCTGAGGCCTGTGCTTCCTGGGAGATCACCAAGCCTCTTTTGCGTTTTCAGCTCCTGAGCAGTTTGCTCTAGATCCTAAAAAGAGTGGTGTGAAATGTATCAATACTGAGTCCAATCTCAAAATAGACCAGCAGTGAGGTGTGAAAACAGACCAGGGGCTAGAAAACACACTGATCAGACACTGAGTCAGCGTTAATGAAAACCGTTGATTGCATCATGGCTTCTTTAGAAAAATTTTGAACTGAAAATATCTGTTTCATTTCACAGCAAGGACCTGCACATAGCTGCCAAGCCAAAAGTCTCCATACAGCAGATTTCCTGTCTCAATGAAAAGCAGTCTGGTAGAGAACAAGAGAGCCACGGAGTTATTCTCCCTCCAATTCTTTTCAGACGAAGTGTAATCTAATGCCACTCTCTTCTTTTTTGCGAACCTAACACTGCTCATTTATTTTTTGATCTTAGCAAGTCACTTGCTTCAGTGTCAGTTTTCTCAGGTAAATGGCTACCCATGATACCACTGTCTTGATAATTTTTTTAAAAAGAATAAGAAATTTTTAGAGGTGGAAATCTGCTATTTTAACTTCTTCGTAGATGTTGAGGCCAAGTAGTGTGATTGACATTAATCCAGCTGACTTTAACTTCAATTCATTCATTCAGTAAGCAGGTATTGAGTCCATGCATTTATAATATTAAAGTATATTGAAGGGCTTATTGCCAAAGAACTTGCTAAATAATTTCCTAAGCTTGTTGACATGAGCAACTCCTGATCTATGTAGAATAAAGATAATCGTTAGAATTGAAGTGTTTGCTTATCTTCCTTTTTATCAGTCAGGAGGAAAAAAATCAACCCTCCAGAGAAGGAATAAAAAATCACAAAACATAAAGTAATAGAACTTGAAAGGGCAATAAAGACCACACTACCTCAAGCTGTTCTCAAGATCTGAAGTCTGACCCACGTCATTCCTGATCTCATGTGAAAGATCTCATAGCAAGAGAGGGCCAGGGTGTTCACTGAGC
>NW_007729280.1:50643-53020 GCF_000696425.1 Galeopterus variegatus | reverse complement strand
TTTTGTTCACATTCACATTCAAACTCCCACACACGCCCACACACGCCCACACATGCACACATGCACACATGCACACATGCACACATGCGCGCGCATGCGCACACGTGCACACACGCGTGCACACACATACACACACATGCGCGCGTGCACACACATACGCACACATGCACACACACGAGCACACACACACACATGCACACACACGCTCACACACTACTTCAAGTTAAGATGCTACTATCATTCTCTACCTCCATCGGTTTTGAATTTTCTTCTTAAATATAATTTACTCCAATTGGTTTTTTTTCAGTTGTTTCAGCTGTAAAGTGGGGATAATGAGAGAGCCTACTTCGTAAGACTATTATAAGAATTAATAAGCAAATATGTAAAAAGCAATTACAACAATGTGACACATAGCAGGTATTATTTAAGGGTTCACTATTAATATCCATCTCAATGCTATGATGTATTTAGAAGCTAGAAATTTCCTCTAATTTATATCCACAATTCAGATGGCAGAAAGCATGGGTTGCAAAAAACTGAACCAACCTTGCCAATAACAAACAGGAATACAAGTAGCATTAAAAAGAAGCTCATCTTCACAAAAAACATGGTCATGTGAGGTGGACAGAGTTATCTATATTGAATTTTAATCATGTTTGAGGGGCAGTCTTAATTATTTTTGGAAGCGACAAAATCTATTTGTGTTGCTTTGAAAATGAAGATGTGTACGATGAAGGCAATACTCTAAAGCCATAAGTGACCTGGGCTCAGTTAGGAAAATTGGAGGCCTGTGAAGGGGCTGGAGGATGGAGAATGGACACAGAGCTAATAAAGTATAGAACAAGAAAGAGGGGGAGGAACTGGGAATAGTTAGCTGGGCACAGATGTATAGAGGTGGTGCCATGGGAGGGGAATACCAAATTACCCAAAAAGGAGAAAAAAGAGGTAGGAGAGAGAAAACTGAAGGCTGGAGGAAGAGCAGATCCTGTGGATGGAAGGAAGATGAAAACACGGNGGAGAGAGTAAGATGGGGATCTGAACTCACACAGCCTGAAAACAGGCTGAGAGCAGGTGCAACCTTAGAGGCAAAGAAGCAGGGAGAGCAGGAAGGATTGTTTAAATTATAATATCTGAGCAGTCTTGGCACCCCACTGGGATTGTTGAGTGCTTTTCAGCACTGGCGACATTGCTTGAACTATATAAAACTTCCACATATTAGATTCTCCTACTAGTGTCTATTTTATACCACAATAGTCAGACACAAAAGTAAAATGCAATTGTGCATCCAAATCACCATTGCTCTTCACTTAATGGAAGCTGGCAGAAACAGTCTAGCAGTGTGCCCAGGACAGAAGGGGGCTGCCAGCCAAGCTGACATCTCAAGGCTGAGCAGGGCAGCAAGAATCAGGAGCCAGTGATCTTGGTGAAGGACCATTAAATGAAGAAGCAAAGAGAGGTCGAGATGGACATATAGCAAATGATCACAGGATTTATCTCAGGATGGTGGGATCGATCTTTATTTTTACTCTGTTAAAATATACTGTATTTTTTGAGTTTTTCAGTGAGAATATTTGATTCTTATAATATAAAAATAAAAAGTTTTCCAAAAACAATGAAACAAAAAAATAACCAAGCCCAGAGGCCATGTGACAGCACCAGGGACGCTGCATCCTGGGCACACCTGTATTACTCAGCTCACACACTGCTCCTGCCGCCACGCACCTTAACAGCAGTGCCCATCAACTGACAACCTTCTTTAAGGGCTTTCCAGGTCAGGAAGAGAAGCATTGCCCCTGCCACACATGCTACCATCTCACTCGTGGAGAGTCACCTCCATCATGGCACACACTTTTCTGGGGTGAAACGTTGAGAACATGGACTTGAGATGTGCCTTCATGCCCCCATCATCTGTAGAATCTTTGAACTGGCTGCTGCTCAGTAGCCCCTCTGAATAGACACACTGAGAAAAATTGTTCAATGGGAAATACGTGATGTCTAGAGGCAGAGAGACTTCAGTTTGAAAGGTGGCTCCATCAATTAATCATTGGTTGGATATTAGTTCAGCACTTTGTGTTTCCATTTCCAAATTTATAGAATGAGGGTAAGAATTACCCTCCAAATTGTAAGGATTAGAAATGAAATGTTTAAGTGCTTAGAAGAGTGTATGATACATATTAGGTGCTCAAAAAATTAGCTGCTATTGCTGTTAAATTGGGGAGATAATCCTCCACAGCTGTCTATGTGCTTAAGGAACACACCATTTAGTGTGAGAGGCAGACACAAGGGGCCAAAAATTGCATATACTGCAGTGTGGAAAGTGCTCTAATAGAGGTGTGCTATTGGAACGTTGGGGGGGATGGAGGCAGTGCACGCATCA
>NW_007729280.1:47304-49996 GCF_000696425.1 Galeopterus variegatus | reverse complement strand
GAGGGGACAGTTTTCTCAAGTGAAACAATCTTTGAGCTGAATCTTGAAGGGAAAGTAGGAGTGAGTGAGGCATTTGCCTCAGGCACAAAATTTAAGGAGTGCCAAAATACTCAGTAATCAATTTAAAGGATATTTTAGTGCAGTATTTTCTAAAGTTGCATGCAAACTATAGCCTGTGGGTTGGCCATCTGATTTGTAAAGTTCTATTGGCGCAAAAGCCACAATTAGGGTAAGGTAAGTGAGGGCAGGAGCAAATCCATCTTCATTTAAAATTTTAACACTATGGATTTCTAAATTAATGTTTTAAAAATATTGCATTGATGTACCATTTATCTTGATCACTGAGTTTTTTGGCACCGGCTTAAATCTAACACCTGAAGTAAATGCCTCACCCTAGACAGTAAGGTGGAGAAGAGGACACAACAATTAGGGCAGACATTCCAGGAAGGGAGAGCAGCATTTGTGAAGGCCCATTGTATGACATAGAAGCCTGTTTTCCAGTAAATGTGAAGATGTTTCCATGGGGCTTGTGTTATTAGTCCATTTTTGTGTTGCTATAACAGAATACCTGAGACCGAGTAATTTAGAAAGAACAGAGGTTAATTTGACTTACAGTTCTGGGACAGCTGCATCTGATGTAGGCCTCAGGCTGATTCTGCTCATGGTGAAAAATGGCAGGCCAGCCTGCAAGTACAAGCAGACCACATGGTAAGAGGAAGCAAGGGGGTGTGGGAGGGAGGTGCCAGGGTCCTTTAAACAACCAAGACTTGCAGGAACTAAAAATTCAAAGATTCACTCACTACCCCCCCTCCCAGGGTGCTAATCTATTCATGAGGGATATGCCCCATAACCCAAACTGCTCCAAACATTGCCAAGCTGGGGATCAGATTTTAACATGAGCTTTGAGGGGACAATACATCCAATCTCTGTCAGGGCTTCAATAAAGAGTACAGGAGGGGAAATGGCAGGAGCCCTCATTGGAGAAGCAGCTTGGGGCCAGATTATGAAGAACTATATGTACGAGCTGAAAAATAACTAAAATTCCATAAATGCATTAACATTTTTCAGTAGAAGATTAATGGGATATCACTTTTGTTTGAGGAAACAAATCCCTGGGAATAGTCGAGACTGAGGTATTTAAGAGACGTTGCAATAATAGGCTAGAAATTATGGTGACATGATGAATTAAACATAAGTGGTATGAATAGAGAGAAAGGCATTGAACTGATGGACATTTAGAAGATGGAGGAAAAGCTGAATGAGTATTGAAAATAATCTGAATTTTTTTCTCCCTTCTCTACTAGGAAGATGGTGACTCTACTCACCAATAACTTATACAGGAGGAAGAGCAGGTCTGGGGGATGATCATGATGATTTAGCATGGACATTGGAAATTGGGAGTTCAGGCCAGAAGTATAAATAGGAGTCGATAGGTTGTTATGATCATGGAAAGAGAGTCCAAAAATCTGCTGGAATGATAGAGATCATTTGGCTGGGCACCAAATTCAGTCTTTCATCTTGAAGGAGTCAGGCTGGACAGTGAGATTAATGTGAGGCTTTAGAAATCTGCATGGTACAGGAGCCTGTAAACCTCCAAGTGCCAGTCATGCCCAGAGCTCTCTTTGGAGAACAGTTGCCATAGATGAGCTTTTGTATATGAAGTTGCAAAGCCTTAGATAATGTGACACCATTACCACCATAGTCATGACCGAAGGGACCAGGAATTGGTGCCCATGGCAAAAAAAAAACATGGTTACTAGTAAGGGAAGCCAACTACCAGAGAGATGTTTTGATACCAAACACTACCCCTAAGGTCCCTTTATATGGGAAGGTGACNATATGAAGTTGCAAAGCCTTAGATAATGTGACACCATTACCACCATAGTCATGACCGAAGGAACCAGGAATTGGTGCCCAGGGCCAAAAAAAAAACATGGTTACTAGTAAGGGAAGCCAACAACCAGAGAGATGTTTTGATACCAAACACTACCCCTAAGGTCCCTTTATATGGGAAGGTGACAAAATGTCCCTAGGCAGATCCATTGGAATTAAACTGTACACAGAAAAAGCAGCAGGTATTATGGGATGGATTGTTGTGAGGGCACCAGGAGATGACTGGAGCACCTGGGAAGCTGGCGCACCTTGGTTAGCATTATCATCCCCACTTTAACAAGTAAGAAAAGCAAGGGTAACAAAGAGAGAAAAGAAAAAGACAGCTAGATTTTTTTTTTACTTCTGTAATATTGTAATACTTAACACCCGATCATATTAAATTTGAAAAACATTTTCGTCCACATTTTCATAAATAATGAATTCCACACTGAAAGTGAAATAATTGAGATAATGCAGTGTTTTATTTTGAACTTCAACTATATCTTTTGATTCTAGACCATCGTCTAATAACCTCCTGGAGAGAATTCCCTCCTCCTAACCATGGTAAAATCTTGACTTGTGACATCTTTCCCTCCCACTAGACTCTCAAATTCTCTAAGAATGAGGGCACATAATTGCTCAAGAGCAAAGATTTACTGCTACATTTGAAGATGATTTAATTCTAACCAATTTCAAGTTCTAATCAAGTTCAAGCCAACTGATTTAAGGCTTAACAGAGAATCCTTGTGAGACGTGTGCCATCTTGCTTAAAAACAGTCAGGGCTTTTAATAATGTCACTGTTCTGATACAACCAAAAAG
>NW_007729280.1:44444-46428 GCF_000696425.1 Galeopterus variegatus | reverse complement strand
TACTGGGAATATACCCAAAGGAATGGAAAACATCAAGTCGAAGGTATACCTGTTTCCCAATTTCAAGTTCTAATCAAGTTCAAGCCAACTGATTTAAAGCTTAACAGAGAATCCTTGTGAGACGTGTGTCATCTTGCTTAAAAACAGTCAGGGCTTTTAATAATGTCACTGTTCTGATACAACCAAAAAGTTTACTAAAGCAACAAAAGGGGGGAAAGGAAAAGTCATCTATTTTTAACTTTCCAAATTTAGTTGACTTTTATCCTTGTTTTTAAGGATCTAAGTGTAGTGCCTGAGAAAAGCTGCTCTTTTATGCAGTACACTCAATAAAAAAGTTTCACAGCTTCTTAATTCAACAAAGCAAAAATGGTGACCAAAAATATCACTGAAATTATTTGCAACTCATCTTTTGTCTATATTTGTGTTTTGGTTTAGCCACCTAAAAGCACTAAGAAAATATAAAAGTCAGTACAGAAAATTATCAACTGATAATTAACATCAGTTAAGATATTTTTTTTGAAGTTAAAATAAATAAAATTGACTTAACGTGAGCAAAATAATAAATAAGTAAATAATAACTTACTTTACAGGAATACTGACATATTAATTAGAATCCAGAAAGGAGTAAAAACAAAAAAGTCTAGGGAAGGATAGGAACCTAGGAAGCTCTGGGAGCCCAGTAGCAGAAATACATGCATTTTCTAGAATGTTGTCTAGAGTTACTGAGCTTCCAAAATCTTTAAGAATCTGTGTCTTCTGGTTTAAAATTCCAAATTTCTGGAAGGGAAAATCTGATTGGTCTAGTTAAAGTCAGGTGATCACCATTTGCCTCAGGTTAAATGTCCCCCCAAAATTTAATCCCTGCTGTAACTGTTGACGGTGGGAAATCCTATTATAGTAATTGAAAAGTGAGGCCTTGCAGAGGTGATTATAGTATAGGACCATGTTCTAGCGAACGGATTAATAATGGCAGTCAGGTGCATGGTTCTGAGGGATTTAAAAGAAGAGCATATAAGAGGTTAGTTTCTCTCTCTGTGCTCCGCTGTTTTCTGCCATGTGAGATCCCTGGGTCACTGCCACCACCACCAAGACCCTCACCAGATGTGTTCCCTGGACTTTGAACTTCCCAGCCTCTGAAACTGTAAGCAATAAATATCGTTCTCTTTATAAATCACCCAGTTCCAGGTATTTTGTTACAAGCAACAGAAACAAATTAATACACCCTCGGATCAATCAGCTCTGATCACAAGAGCAGGATCTTACTATCCTGCTTAAAATCCTTCCATGACATTGTTGTGCTTCCTATCAAGTCCAAATATCCTACCAGAACCTACAGGACCTTGGATCATCTGGCTCCTGCGTACTCTCCAAACTCATCACAAACCACAGATCCAGGTACTAATCTTCCCCTTTCTGCTCGTACTCCTTGCCTAGAACTTCCCTCGTCTCTCTTTCCCATTCTTTATGTATCAACCCAAATGTTATTCCACGGAGGTGGTGTTTGAAACCCCAAATTTAAACAGGTTTTGCCTTTATTCTGTCTCATACAGTCCTGATTTTTCCCTTCGTAGGACTTACAACATTTGTTATCAGATGTTCATTTTGGAGCTTATTTGTTTAATCTATGTCATGTTCTCTACCTATAATCTATAAGAGGACAGGGATTTTGATAAGTTTGTCCTAGTTTCAAAACTGGAACAGTGCCTGGCACATAGTAAATGGTTCACAACTATTTGTTGTGAATGAATGAATGATGATTGATGAAGGACCACCCTTATGTATGAGGCACAGTTCTCAAAGAGGGAAACAGGAGATCGCATTGCAAAATATCTAGCAGCTGAAAATGGACACAACTAACTGACTAATTTAAAAATCAAAGAGGAAATTGGAAGAATTTTTGCCAAAAAATGATTTGTATTCAATATTTTATAAAATCCAAGTAACTTTTCCATTAAATATAGCTATTTTTTTCTCTGAAAAAAAA
>NW_007729280.1:42645-43505 GCF_000696425.1 Galeopterus variegatus | reverse complement strand
AAAAAAAATAAAGTAAAAGCGGATAGTATTTATTTGGCAAAATGTAGGTAAGAATGGGATTTCTTTTTACTTTCATCTGTCAAACACTACAGTTAGACAACCTTTGTAATAATAAAGAACTATGGAGATAAAGATTATTGTAATAGAGTAATAGAGCATGCCTTTGAGACTTGAAATTCAGAGAAGTGTGAAATGGTAATTACTAAGCAAACAGCTGAAAATTTCAGTTTTCCTCCTTGGAAAAGGTATCACAGGCAGACTATAGAAAATTGTGTGATTATGCATTTAGTAGCAGGTCTGATCCTTATCTAAGTTATGGAAGACAAATGGTAACAACTTATATGGGTACCCAATTGTGTACTGGAATTCTAGGCATGGAAAATTCAGACCCAAGCCAAGATATATTCATTGTAACATGCTGCTACCTTGGGTAGCATGCATTGGTGAGAGAAGAGCCTCTTTCACCCTCCTCAATGCCTATTTTGAAACTCCAACTGATTCTAGGAGGTTAAGAGAAGGCTTCCCAAATCCGAGGTGAACCCACTCCCAGGGAATGAGAATGCTTAGTGGGTCATTTATTGGTAGAATTGGTGCTATGTTGTTCTTTTGATTCAAATAGATAATTTAAATATTTTTAAAAACACTAAAATATTTTAATTTTTTCTAATTTTGCATTTAACTTAATCCACATTTTTGGAAAATAATTGTACACTTTATCCCCTTTAAATATTATTTCACTGTGTACTTTAATCCTTTAGATTTGTACTATAAATTGAATACAAATTATGCTATTATATTTGCTTTAATAATATAATTAGTGATTTGTTTAAATGTAGGCAGAAAAACCCATTTTCTGGAAA
>NW_007729280.1:37895-42136 GCF_000696425.1 Galeopterus variegatus | reverse complement strand
GAACAATTTGTCAGCTTAATTTGTGGCTTTCAAAATATCTCAGCTATAGTAGTTAGTCAATGTTAGTCAATCTCCACTTGCCTCTTGCAACAGGTCTCTTAATATTAGAGGAAGACCTGCACTTCCGGTCCCCACTTTATAACCCCTCTCGTACTACTCATTTTTCTTTATGCTGCACTCTGACTCCTGATTACAGCAATTGGATATAAACCTTGCTGGCAGATAAAGACAAACCATGGGTGTAAAGTCAAAATGCACGGAATCATGATTCAACATTTGGAGAAAGTTGCCCTATTGGTAGATGTGATCCCTGTGTACAGTGTGGACACATAGAACAGTGTGGAGCTATGGCTGCACAGAGATGCAAAGCATCATGTACTTATTTGTTCTTTGGAGTGCAGTCACTCTCACACCCTTTTGTCTCATGACCTGTAAAATAGATTTGTTCTGTGCCCCGTAACCTCTCCTTGTAGTTGCAAGATCCTTCTCCTAGAAACTAAACCAATTCCTTTACCTGGAGAAGATAAAATAAGAGAAGAGCCACCATTCTTCTTAGTTTGGAATTCTGCAGAATCTTTTTTTTTTTTTCTTTCCTAGAGCTCATGAGTTTTCACAAACACCTTTGATTTCATCTTGCACTTGACAACCAAATATATCCATCTTCTTCATCATATCTGATACCTCTCCAGCAGCATTCAGTTTTTTTAATTAAGAAACTTCACTTTTTAGAGTAATTTAAATTCATAGCAAATTGAGCAGAAAGTACAGAGAGTTCCCATATACCCACTGTCCCCAACACCCACAGCCTCCCGAACTGTCAGCGTCACTCACCAGAGTGGTTCATTTCTTATAATCAAAGAACCTACATGGACACATCGTTATCATGCAAAGTCTAAAGTTNAAACACCTTTGATTTCATCTTGCACTTGACAACCAAATATATCCATCTTCTTCATCATATCTGATACCTCTCCAGCAGCATTCAGTTTTTTTAATTAAGAAACTTCACTTTTTAGAGTAATTTAAATTCATAGCAAATTGAGCAGAAAGTACAGAGAGTTCCCATATACCCACTGTCCCCAACACCCACAGCCTCCCGAACTGTCAGCGTCACTCACCAGAGTGGTGTCAGCATCATTCACCAGAGTTATTCATTTCTTATAATCAAAGAACCTACATGGACACATCGTTATCATGCAAAGTCTAAAGTTTACATTAGGGTTCACTCTTGGTGTTGTATATTCTATGGATTTTGACAAATGCATAATGAAATACATCCACCATATTAGTATCACGCAGAATAGTTTTACTGCCCTAATAATTCTCTGTACTCTGCCTGTTCATCTTTCCCTCTCCCACCCCCCAGCAGCTACTGAATATTTTTTACTATTTCAATAGTTTTTACCTTTTCCAAAATGTGAAATAGTCAGAATCGTACAGTACACAGTCTTTTCAATTAGCTTCTTTCACTTAGTAATACGTATTTGTTTCCTCCATATCTTCTTATGGCTTGATAATTCATTTCTTTATTAGTGTTGAATAATGCTAATATTCCATTGTCTGATATCCCATAGCTTATTTATCCATTCACCTACTGAAGAACATGTTGGTTGCTTCCATGTTTTGTCAATTATGAATAAAGCTGCAGGTTTTTGTGTAGACATAAGTTTTTCATTCATACAAAAGAACATTATTTCTAGGTCATATGGTAAGTACTTAGTGTTTTAGTTTTGTAAGAAACTGCCAAACTGGAGAGAGGCCCAAAAGCCACAGGGCCCACAGGCCCCCAGGCAGCCGAGCTGGAACGGGAAGGCAATGCGCTGCGGGACCCTCAGCCCACGTGAGTCCCCAGAGAGGCTCAAGCTGCTGGCCCACAGGCCCTGAGGCAGCCATGCCAAATTGGCAGTCCCTGTGGGATCCAGGCCAGACAGCAGAGTGGAATGAGTGGACCGTGAAACTCCTTGCCACAGTGACTAAACATCAAAAGAAATATACCAGAAATATGAAAAACCAAGAAAGTATGACACCACCAAAGGAAAATAATATCTCCCAAGTTCTAGATCCCATAGAACAAGAAGTCCTTGAAATAACTGACAAGGAATTTCAAGCAACAATTCTAAGGAAACTAAATGAGATATAAGAAAACTCAATTAGACAACAAATGAAATGAGAAAAAGTATACAGGACCTGAAAGAAGAAATGTACAAAGAAATCAATGCCCTGAAAAAGAATGTAGCAGAGCTTGTGGAGCTGAAGAATTCATTCAATGAAATAAAAACACACAACAGAAAATTTAAACAGAAGGCTAGAACAAGCTGAAGAGAGAATCTCTGACCTTGAAGATGGTCTGTTTAAAATAACACAGGCAGACAAAAAAAAGAAAAAAGAATTTTAAAAATTGAAGAAAATCCGAGAGAGATAACAAACAACCTTAAGGACTCTAATATCTGAATCATGGGTATTCCAGAAGAGAGGAAAAAGGAAATGGCTTTGAATACATATTCAATGAAATTATAGCAGAAAACTACCCAGGTATAGGGAAAATCACAGATCTTCAGATTCAGGAAGCTCAAAGATCCCCAAATATATTCAAACCCAAAAGGTCCTCTCCAAGACATGTTACAGTCAAACTGGCAAAACTCAAAGGTAAAGCAAGAATAAGCAAAAGAGAAGCATCAAGTCACCTATAAGAGAGCCCCAATAAGACTAACCTCAGACCTTTCATTGGAAACCCTAAAAGCCAGAAAAGAATGGGATGATATATTCAAAATACTAAAATATAAAAATTGCCAGCCAAGAACACTTTACCCAGCAAGGCTATCCTTCCAAAATGAAGGTCACCTAGTATATTTGTACGACTAACAAAAACTGCAGGAGTTCACTACCACACGACCAGCCTTACAGGAAATTCTCAAGGGAGTACTGGGTTTGGTACCTGAGAAACAACCATTACTGCCATGAATACTCAAGAAAGAACAAATCCCACCAGTAAAATAAGAATATTAATAATAAAGAGAAAAAAAGGTTTATCTACCATCCCAAAAAACCAACAAACACAGAAGACAAACAGAAAACCAGAAAGAAAGGAACAAAAGATACTTAAGACATCCAAACAAAAATCAAGAAAATGCCAGGAATATATCAACAGCTTTAAATAATAATTCTAAATGTAAAGGGATTAAATTCCCCACTCAAAAGACATAGACTGATGGACTGGATTAAAAAGATGGACCCAACAATATGCTGCCTTCAAGAGACTCACCTCACCTGTAAAGACACACATAAACTAAGAGAGAAAGGATAGAAAAAGATATACCATGCAAATAGAAATGTAAAATGAGCTGGAGTAGCTATTTGTATATCAGATAAAATAGACTTTAAACCAAAAACCATAGAAACAGATAAAGAAAGCCACTATATAATGATAAAAGGATCTATCCATTAAGAAGACATAACAATCATAAATATATACACACCCAACATTGGAGCAGTCAGATTTAGAAAGCAAACACTATTAGACCTAAAGAATGAGATAGACATTAATAACTTAATAGCTGGGGACATGAACACCCAACTCTTAACATTGGACACATCATCTAGGCAAAAAATTAACAGAGAAACACAAGATCTAAACAACACTTTGAATCACTGGGTCTTGGCAGTTATCTACAGAACATTTCATCCAACAACCTCAGAATATTCTTTCTTCTCATCAGCACATGGAACATTCTCCAGGATAGACCACATGTTAGGTCACAAATCAAGTCTCAACAAATTCAAAGAAAATTGGAATTATTCCATGTATTTTTTCAGGTCACAATGGATTAAAATTAGAAATCAATATCAAATGGAACTCCGGAAACTCTACAAACACATGGAAATTAAACAATATTCTACTTAATGCCATATGGGTCCAAGAAGAAATTAAACAGGAAATCAAAACATTTATTGAAACTAACGAAAATAGTGACACATCATACCAAAACCTGTGGGATACTGCAAAAGCAGTACTAACAGGGAAATTTATCACATTAAATGTTTACTTCAGAGGAATGGAAAGATGGCAAGTGAACAACCTAACACTTGACCTTAAAGAACTAGAAAAACAAGAACAATCCAAACCCAAAGTTAGTAGATGGAGAGAAATAACTAAGATCAGAGCAGAACTAAATGAAATAGAATCCCAAAAAATGATAAAAAAGGTCAATGAAACAAAAAGTTGGTTTTTTGAAAAGATAAAT
>NW_007729280.1:34653-37871 GCF_000696425.1 Galeopterus variegatus | reverse complement strand
GGATAGACCACATGTTAGGTCACAAATCAAGTCTCAACAAATTCAAAGAAAATTGGAATTATTCCATGTATTTTTTCAGGTCACAATGGATTAAAATTAGAAATCAATATCAAATGGAACTCCGGAAACTCTACAAACACATGGAAATTAAACAATATTCTACTTAATGCCATATGGGTACAAGAAGAAATTAAACAGGAAATCAAAACATTTATTGAAACTAACGAAAATAGTGACACATCATACCAAAACCTGTGGGATACTGCAAAAGCAGTACTAACAGGGAAATTTATCACATTAAATGTTTACTTCAGAGGAATGGAAAGATGGCAAGTGAACAACCTAACACTTGACCTTAAAGAACTAGAAAAACAAGAACAATCCAAACCCAAAGTTAGTAGATGGAGAGAAATAACTAAGATCAGAGCAGAACTAAATGAAATAGAATCCCAAAAAATGATAAAAAAGGTCAATGAAACAAAAAGTTGGTTTTTTGAAAAGATAAATAAAATTTACAAACTATTAGAAAGTCTAACAAAAAGAAGAGAGAAGACCCAAATAACAAAAATTAGAAATAAAAAAGGTGATATTACAACTAATACCTCAGAAATATAAGGAATCATTAGAGACTATGATAAACAACTATATGCCAACAAATTTGAAAGTCTGGAGGAAATGGATGAATTTCTGGACACTCACAAACTACCAAAACTGAGCCAAGAAGATACAGAAAATCTGAACAGACCAACAACAATAAAAGAGATTAAAGCTGTTACCAGAAGGCTCCCAACAAAGAAAAGCCCAGGACTGGATAGTTTCACTGCAAAATTCTACTAAACCTTCAAAGAGGAATTCATACCAATTCTATAAACTGTTCCAAAAGATTGAAACTGAGGTTATTCTCCCAAACACATTCTATGAGGCAAACATCACTCTGATATCAAAATCAGACAAAGATACAACAAAAAAAAACAAAACTACAGGCCAATATCCTTGATGAATATAGATGCAAAAATCCTCAATAAAATACTAGCTAACAGAATACAGCAAAACATACACAAAATTATACGCTATGATCAAATGGAATTCATCCCAGGGATGCAAGGTTGGTTCAACATATGCTAATCAATAAATGTGATACACCACATCAATAAAAGCAAAGACAAAAACCATGTGATCATCTCTATAGATGCTGAAAAAGCATTTGATGAAATTCAACACTTGTTCATGATAAAGACTCTCTACAATTTTGATGTAGACAAAAAGTATCTGGAACCAGCCCAAATGTCCATCATCAGATTAGGTGGGATTCATCCCAGGGATGCAAGGTTGGTTCAACATATGCTAATCAATAAATGTGATACACCACATCAATAAAAGCAAAGACAAAAACCATGTGATCATCTCTATAGATGCTGAAAAAGCATTTGATGAAATTCAACACTTGTTCATGATAAAGACTCTCTACAATTTTGATGTAGACAAAAAGTATCTCAACACAATTACAGCCATATATGATAAGCCCCCTATCAATATCATCCTGAACAGGAAATAGACAAGGATGCCCACTCTCACCACTCCTATTCAACATAATGTGGGAAGTACTAGCCAGAGCAATCAGAGAAGAGAAGGAAATAAAGGGCACCCAGATTGGAAAAGATGAAGTCAAACTGTCCCTGTTTGCAGATGATATGATCCTACATATCATACAGTCTAAAGCCTCTACCAAAAAATTCTTAGAGTTGATAAATGATTTCAGCAAAGTCACAGGATACAAAATCAACACACAAAAATCAGTAGCATTTCTATACTCCAACAGTGAACATGCAGAAAAAGACATCAAGAAAGCTAGCCCATTTACAATAGCCACCAAAAAAATAAAAGACCTAGGAATAAAGTTAACCAAAGATATGAAAAATCTCTATGATGAGAACTACAAACCACTGTTGAGAGAAATTAAAGAGAACACAATAAAATGGAAAGATATCCTATACTGTTGGGCTGGAAGAATTAACATTGTGAAAATGTCCATACTACCCAAAATGATCTACAGATTCAATGCAATCACCATCAAAATTCCAATGACATTTTTCTCAGAAATGGAAAAAACTATCCTAACATTTATATGGAATAATAAAAGACCACGAATAGCCAAAGCAATCCTGAGGGAAAAAAAAATAAAGCTGGAGGCATAACACCACCTCACTTTAAACTATACTACAAAGCTATAATAACCAAAATAGCATGGCATAAAAACAGACACACAGATCAATGGAATATAATAGAGAATCCAGAAATCAACCCATACAACTACTGCCATCTGATCTTTGACAAAGGCACCAAGTCTACACACTGGGGAAGAGACTGCCTCTTCAGAAAATGGTGCTGGGAAAACTGGATATTCATATGTAGGGGAATGAAACTAGACCTTTACGTCTCACTATACACAAAAATTGACTCAAAATTGGTTAAAGAATTAAATATACATCCTGCAACAATAAAACTCCTCACAGAAAACATAGGGGAAACACTCCAGGAAGTAGGATTGGGTACAGACTTCATGGATATGACCCCAAAAGCACAGGCAACCAAAGGAAAAATAAACAAGTGCGATTATCTCAAACTAAAAAGCTTCTGCACAGCAAAAGAAACAATTAACAGAGTGAAAAGACAACCAACAGAGTGGGAGAACATATTTGCAAAATATACATCTGACAAAGGATTAGTATCCAGAATATACGCAAGGAACTCAAACAACTTTACAGCAAAAAAACAAGTAACCCAATTCAAAAATGGACAAAGGAGCTGAATAGGCATTTCTCAAAGGAAGATATACAAATGGCCAACAGACACATGAAAAATAGCTCAACATCACTAGCATTCAGGAAATGCAAATCAAAACCACTTAGAGATACCATCTCACTCCAGTTAGGATGGCTAATTTCCAAAAGACTGAGAATGATAAATGCTCTCGAGGTTGCAGAGAAAAAGGAACCCTCCTACACTGTTGGTGGAACTGCAAAGTGATGCAGCCTTTATGGAAAATGGCATGGAGGTTCCTCAAACAATTACAAATATATCTACCATATGACCCACCTACTCCACTGCTGGGAATATACCCTGAGGAATGGAAATCTTCATGTCAGAGGGATACCCGTACTTCCATGTTTACTGCAGCACTATTTACAATAGCCAAGAGTTGGAACCAGTCTAGATGT
>NW_007729280.1:28881-33773 GCF_000696425.1 Galeopterus variegatus | reverse complement strand
CTATGGTCTTCGTGCTCTCTTGACATTGCATTTTGCAGAGCAGAAGTTTTTAATTTTAATAAAGTCCAGCTTATCAATTATTTCTTTCAGGTATCATGTTTTTGGTGCTGTGTCTATGAAGTCATCATCATACCCAAGGTCATCTAGGTTTTCTCCTATGTTGCCTTCTAAGAGTTTTACAGTTTTGCACTTTATATTTAGGTATATGATTAATTTTGAGTTAATTTTTGTGAATGGTTAGGGTTAGGGTTTAAGATTTTTTTCTTTGTCTTTGGTTTTCTGTATATGGTATGTTTCAGGGTAGTTTTTCGTGGGGGTTGGTTTTTTTGTTTTTTGGCATTTATTCTGCTTCATATTCTCGGAACTTCTTGCATCTGACATTTTTTGTTGCTTCTTTTCCTTTCTCTTCTTCTTCTCTTTCTGCTATCCCCACTATACATAGTTATACTTTTTATAGTGGTCTCACAATTCTTTGATATTCTGTTCTTTTTTTCTCTCAGTCTTTTTTCTCTTTGCCTTTCAGTTTTTGAAGTTCCTGTTGTCACGTGTTCAACCTCAGAGTCTTTCCTCAGCTGTGTCCAGTCTACTAATGAGCCCAAAGGTATTCTCCATTTCTGTTACAGTGTTTTTGATCTCTAACACTTCTTTTTGATTCTCTCTTAGATATTCCAGCTCTCTGTTTACGTTATCCATGTGTTCTTGCATGTTGTCTGCTTTTTTCATTAAATCCCTTGGTATTTTAATCATAGTTTTAAAAAATTTTCTGTTCTTATAATTCCAGCATTTCTGCCATGTCTGACTCTGGTTCTGATGCTTGCTCAGTCTCTTCACACAGTGTTTTTTGCCTCTTAATATGCCTTGTGACTTTTTGTTGAAAGGTAGACTTGATGTACTGGGTAAAAGAGACTGCCATAAATGGGGTTTTAGTAATGTAGTTGTAAAGTATGGGGCAAGAGGAAGCGTTCTATAGTCCTGTGGTTAGATCTCAGTCTTCTGGTTTGCCAGAGCAGGAGGCACTGATAAAATAGTTTCACCTGAAGGCAGACCTTGTTAAGTATTTCATAATGGTTATTTTGTCCTTCCCCATGATGGAAGCTTGAGGGGATTTTTTTTTTTTTTTTTAATAATCATTATGAAGACATGGAAGGGCTCTCAGAGAAAAAAACTCACAAAAATGTCAGGGACACTGAGCCCCCCTGAAGTTTTTAACTCTCAGGCTTGTCAACGTTGAGCCTCCAGCAGTTCATCAATTACAATTCAGGTTGTCCTACTCTGACACTGTGTAAAGCTACACGACTACGCCAGTTGTCGAGTAAGGCAAAGCATAACTAAAGCCAAAATATTTCATTGGTTTAGTTATACTAAGTTTCGATTTGTACTGTCAGGGCTAGGGCTCAGACACTTCAAACCCACTGTACAGACTGGGTCACCAGACCCCTCACATGCAGGTCCACACTAGGTAACTGGGGGAAGATCCTGGGAGCCATCAGCAGATGACACGAGCTCAGTCCTCGGCAACAGCAGTAGCAGCTTACAGGTCTGGCAGTGATGGTGACCTCTCAGAGGGTCCTAGGGGGCACTGGCAGCAACAGCCTCTAGCAGCAGTAGTGGCTTCCCCGTGACTCCCCCCGGGGGGGGGCATTCCGGGGACAGGTGGTGCCCTGGATCAGAGCCACTCATCCTTTATACTTAAGTCGATAACTCAGGACACCTGGGTGCATATGCTCAATTACATTAGACAATAGTCAAGGAACACCTGGGCACACGTGCATATTTACATCAAATGGTCAGCAAGATTCTGAACATCTGAGGGGCCCTGACCTTTTTCCTATGTTTTCCCAATACAATGGTTTCCACAGATGTTTCTGCTCATGGGTTTCTATCTGGTAAATTGTGATTCTCTGTATCTGCTGTTTATATCTCCAATTTAGGGGGCAGCAGTTTACCCTGTGACCTCACTTCTCTGACAGACCTAAGAAGAGTTTTGATTTTTGTTTGTTCAGCTATATACTTGTTGTTAGAATGGAGTGGTTACTCCCAGCATTCTTTTTCAGTTAAAATTTATAAATATGATTTTGCATATATGCACAATTATGATAATATGATACCTTGATTTATATTTCAGTCTTTCTTTGTTCATCTTTGCCTGGTCCCTCTCTCTCCCACATCCCCCACAAGCATTAGGGCTTCCCAAAGTAATACATCAATAATCAAGTATATATCCCTCTATGTTTTTCTCTATGCTTTTATAAGCCTATATAGCCATATACACACAAACATATTCAAAGCTATTTGACAATAGTTTAATAGGAATAAGGTCATATTATACATGTTTTCAGCGTGGTACTTTCTTCACAAGCTAAACCTCTTGGAAATTAGTGCAATTCAACTGACATAGCTTTAATTCATTCATTTTAATGTCTGTATAATAGTCAATAGAGAGGATATGTCTTTAGTTAATCCAGCTGGAACCATTCTGTATTCTCAATATGGATCCTCTAAACATTCTCAATAGCATTCTCAAATGACTCTTGATGTTTATGACCCAAGGTTTCAGAAACCCTCAGGTGAGAGTGCACCACACTCAGAATCAAGAAATGTGGGTTTAGTCTTCACCTGTTATATTTTTTAAATTGTCAGTAAACAAACTATAACTTTCAAAGATCTATATAGCTCTATAGGAAAAATAATATAAGAGAAAAGAAATCTGTAAAACTCCATAACTAGCTACCTCACTAGCCAGTTAATGAAAAATAATTTTCCTGATGCAAAAGAAAATAAACTCCTCAATAAAGTGGAAAACAACACTGCCCTAGTCCTGATGCTATGATCCACTATCTAACTGACTACGGTAGGCAGAATTCTAAGATGGTCCCAAGAGTCCTGCACTCTAGTGTATATGTCCTATATAATTCCTCCCCCTTGAGTGGGGGTGGGCCTGCGAATATGATGGGTTTCACTGCTGTGATTATATGTTATAGGATGGATGGGAAGGTTCCAAATCAGTTGATTTTGACTAAATCAAAGTGGAGATTATCCTAGATAGGCCTCACTTAATTGGGTATCGGGCCTTTAAAAGGGTCAGAGATTTAAAGAGAGAAAGGGAGAGTTTCTTCTGCTGAATTTAAAGAAGCAAACAACTATGCTATGAGAGGGCACATGGTTAGGACCTGAGGATAGCCTCTGAGAGCTAGGAGCAACCTCGGCCAACAGCCAGCAAGGAAATGAAGACCTGAGCCCTATAGCTGCAAGGAACCAAATTCTGCCAACAACCAATGAGGAGCTTGGAGGAGGACCCCAAGTCACAGATGAGATCACAGCCTGGGCTGACACTCTGATTTTTGCCTTGTGAGCAAAGAACCCAGTTATGCTGTGTCTAGACAGCTGATTTACAGAACTTGAGATAATGGGTATTGTTTTAAAACACTACGTTTGTGGTAACTGATTATGTAGCAACTAATACAGTGACCTATGTTCAAACCCCAAAACTTTAAAGTGAGACAGTAGGCCAGAAAGACCAGCTTTCTTGTTCTAAAACATTATGCTTTTATGTTCTACTGAAGATCAAAATCAAAGCTCTGTTTCCATGGTACTGTCAGAAACAGTACTTGTTTAAGCGGATGGCATGACGGACGGATAACATTCCTTTGGAACACTGGCTTTATCCACAATCTCCAATTTTACGGTGGGTGTCATTAAAAAAAAATCTGACATTATTTTAGGTTTCACACATTTTGTATGTATTTTACATATTAAATAAGAGCCTTCAGTCAGATTTACAAACATTTGTTTTAAAAAGGGGTTGAATGAAATGGTAAGCCATTGAGCAACAATGAGGGAAAGACGGTGAAAGTAGAGGTCGGTTATTGTAACGACTATTTGTCAACTTTGCCCATTAGCAAAATTGGTTGTGAGGTAAAATCCTGGAGACTGCTAATCAGACCAATGTGAAGTTATTCTTATTAACTATTTGTATTAACATGATGTGAAGAATTCATGTTAACGGGAGTTACATGTGCACCATGTGAGGATCTAGAAGAACAGAACCCACTGTACAGGGTCAGAACCTGTTGCAGTTTCAATCACATTTAGGCCTTTCGGAGAGCTTGGTTGGCAAGATGATGACATTTTTAACATGTCCCTTGCCCATCCCTTCAAACGTGGATGAGAATTTTAAGAGAACTCTATTTAAAATACTTACTTGAAATGGTCTTGAACTATACATCTCTCTTTCAAGAAAAAAATAAATAAAAAATAAATACATAAAATTTCACCCCAAATTGACTATATTAATTTCCTAGGGCTGCTGTAACAATTTACCATGAATTGGGTGTCTTAAAGAACAGAAACTTATTCTCTCATAGTTCTGGAGGCTAGAAGTCTGAAATCAAGGTGAAGGCCGTGCTTGCTCCAGAGGCTCTGGGTGAGAATCTTCCCTTGTCTCTTCCTGCTTCCGATGACTGTTGGCATTTCCTGGCTTCCTTGGTTTCCATATCACTCCAGTCTCTGCCTTGTCTTCCTATCACATTCTCCAACGTATGTGTGTCTCATATCTCCCTCTGTCTTATGAGGGTATTTGCCATTGGATTTAGGGCCCACCTTGATAATTCAGGGTGATTTCCTCTCAAGATCTTTAATTTAATTACTTACATAGAGACTCTTTTCAAACAATGTTCCAATCACAGGTTCCAGGTATTTGAACTAAGACATACCTTGTGAGGGACACCATTCAACACACTACATTGACTTTTTGTCATTACCTGTTATGGGTTGAATTGTGTGCCCCCCCACCAAAATTTTTTTTGTACCCTAGAATGTGAACTTATTTGGAAATGGGATTGTTGCACATGTAATTAGTTAAGTTAAAATGAGGTCATTAGGTGGCGCACTGG
>NW_007729280.1:25540-28403 GCF_000696425.1 Galeopterus variegatus | reverse complement strand
AAAAAAAAAAATGAGGTCATTAGGGTGAGCTCTAATCCAGTATGACTGGTATCCTTAAAAAAATAAAAAGGGGAAATTTGGACACAGACATGAACACTTGAAGATGAAGGGAGAGACCAGATTTTGCTTCGGCAAACCAAGAAACACCAAAGATTGTCAGGAAACCACCAGAAGCCAGGTGAGAATCCTGAAACAGATTCTCCCTCACAGCCCTCAGAAGGAACCACCCTGCAGACACTTGATCTTGGACGTCTGGCCCCCAGAACCGGGAGATAATATATTTCCTTTGTTTAAGCCACCCAGTTTATGTACTTTGTTATGGCAGCTCTAGCAAACTAATACATTGTATGTACATGAATGTCATTTTAAATGGTGATAATCAAATTATGCTTTTGTAATCTATGATAATGTTGCATTTTATCTATGAACATTCCACTAAAAGTATGTGGGGGGGTTCTACTTTATAAATAACTCTGTAATGAACATGTAACTCTGTCCATATGGCATTTCTCCTTTTGTGGATAATTACCTTTGGATACATTCTAAGAAATGGGAATCCTTTATCAAATGGTCCTGGACAGTAAAAAATTTTGAGTGACTGAACATTGTATGCCTAGGAAATGTGTTGCTGGATTGTTTCCCAAAGAGTTGTAACAATGTACCTTCCATCTGCATTTGACAGTGTCATTTCAAGCACTGTCACATGCGTTTTGAGTATGCATTCAGATTTTTTCTTGACTGGGGGTGGGTAGTAAAGAGTATATTCATTTGGTCCTAACTTTCTCTCTCTCTGGCTTTCTGGCCATCACCAGAGGAAATTAGCCACGGTGTCTTTAGGCTACACTTAACACATTTAGTTGAAAAGAGTCCAGTAGCAGAGTTCAAGATGGGTGTGATTTTTTATCTTATTTTTTATGCATGATTATCGCTTATTTCATTAATTCCAGCTTTCACGAATCAAGGTTTATTTCTTTAATTGCATGTCAGTTGGAAGGAGGAGAACAACATTCACCTTCGGTTTTTCTTAATAGAGCGTATTTCTTTGGAGATTTCCCTTCCACATCGTCCGGGGAATTCGGATGGGCGTTGGCCGTTTTTCAGCACCTCCTGGGTGAGGGCAAGGTCTCCACCACGTCTGCCCGTCCCTCCACAAGTCTTCCCCGACGGCTCCAGATTTTTCCGTTGAAGATTTAACAATGACCAAGTCCCCCAAGAGCTACAAGACACAAAGCATCTATTTTCCTTGTTTATTTTCTTAATCCGGAGAAGTGCTGCTGAGCGCAGCTGGCCCCCGCCGTTCTTGCAGCCGCATCTCTGAACCTTCCTAGAAAGTCTCCCACCTGCTTCCACCAAGCGCAGGCAGAGCCCGATTTCTGCCCTCCAGACCCTGGGTGTGAACAAACTGTGCCTCCAGTGCGACCCACCCCCCTCCACCCCAAAGCCACTGCCCTTGGCGGTCCTTGCAGGGCGCCACCGCGGCGTCTGGAGCAGATACAAGAGCATCCCACAGGGCGTGCAGTGTAGACCAGCCGGGTAAACTGCGATTTGGGGCTGTCTTTGCTTCTAGGGTGGGTGGGGAAAGGGGTTTGCTCCAAGCGTTCAGACCGAACACCTTACACCCCCCCACCCCCGGGGCTCTCTGTCCCTCTCCTGTCCCTGTCCTCCTCTCTCCTTCAAGGTGTGGGAGCTTCCCTTCTTTTGTAGACCGGAGAGGGGCGCCCTTCCAGCTGCCTTTCCCCGCACCCGCCGATGAAAAACTGAAAAGAAAAAAAGCCCATACAAAACCGGGAGNACAGTAAAAAATTTTGAGTGACTGAACATTGTATGCCTAGGAAATGTGTTGCTGGATTGTTTCCCAAAGAGTTGTAACAATGTACCTTCCATCTGCATTTGACAGTGTCATTTCAAGCACTGTCACATGCGTTTTGAGTATGCATTCAGATTTTTTCTTGACTGGGGGTGGGTAGTAAAGAGTATATTCATTTGGTCCTAACTTTCTCTCTCTCTGGCTTTCTGGCCATCACCAGAGGAAATTAGCCACGGTGTCTTTAGGCTACACTTAACACATTTAGTTGAAAAGAGTCCAGTAGCAGAGAGTTCAAGATGGGTGTGATTTTTTATCTTATTTTTTATGCATGATTATCGCTTATTTCATTAATTCCAGCTTTCACGAATCAAGGTTTATTTCTTTAATTGCATGTCAGTTGGAAGGAGGAGAACAACATTCACCTTCGGTTTTTCTTAATAGAGCGTATTTCTTTGGAGATTTCCCTTCCACATCGTCCGGGGAATTCGGATGGGCGTTGGCCGTTTTTCAGCACCTCCTGGGTGAGGGCAAGGTCTCCACCACGTCTGCCCGTCCCTCCACAAGTCTTCCCCGACGGCTCCAGATTTTTCCGTTGAAGATTTAACAATGACCAAGTCCCCCAAGAGCTACAAGACACAAAGCATCTATTTTCCTTGTTTATTTTCCTAATCCGGAGAAGTGCTGCTGAGCGCAGCTGGCCCCCGCCGTTCTTGCAGCCGCATCTCTGAACCTTCCTAGAAAGTCTCCCACCTGCTTCCACCAAGCGCAGGCAGAGCCCGATTTCTGCCCTCCAGACCCTGGGTGTGAACAAACTGTGCCTCCAGTGCGACCCACCCCCCTCCACCCCAAAGCCACTGCCCTTGGCGGTCCTTGCAGGGCGCCACCGCGGCGTCTGGAGCAGATACAAGAGCATCCCACAGGGCGTGCAGTGTAGACCAGCCGGGTAAACTGCGATTTGGGGCTGTCTTTGCTTCTAGGGTGGGTGGGGAAAGGGGTTTGCTCCAAGCGTTCAGACCGAACACCTTACACACACACCCCCCCCCGGGGCTCTCTGTA
>NW_007729280.1:6839-24849 GCF_000696425.1 Galeopterus variegatus | reverse complement strand
GGCCCGTCGCCCTCTTCCCGCCCCGGGCAGAGGCTGCCGCCCGCTCCGCGCCCAACGCCGAGGCCGCGGCGACGACGGGGACGGTCGGAGGGAGGGTGGTTTCCTCCCGCCCCACACCCAGTCTCCGAGCCGGATATATAGAGTGTCACGTTTGGGAGCCGAAAGAGCAGAGCAGTTTCCTTGTGGCTGGAGCGCTTCCCGTAGCCGCGGGCCAGGACCGGGATTTAGAGGAGCACTAGTTGAACCCCAGCCCGGTGCTGGAGGAGCAGGTATTCCAGGGTCCCCAGCCCTGCCGCTCGCTGAGCCCACGCGCTTCGAAGGCAGTCGCCGGGCCGGGGTGACCCGGGGAGTCCCTGGCTGGGCTGGCGGGGAGGGGCGGATCCCCGCGGGATCTCCAGGAGGGTAGGTGCCGAGTGGGACGAGAGAAGCATTTGCCGAGGCTCTGTCCCCAAAACTGCCCCCGGCTGCACGCCCGTGGTCCCGGGGATTTGAGGCACGTTTGGCGTCGGCAGAGCCCGCCAAGGTGGGGTGCGCGGTGGGTGGAGACGGCTGCGAGCCGGGAAGAGCCGGAGAAGGTTAACGCGAGGGGCCGCGCCGTGGTGGCTGGGGACCGAGGACGAGAGGCGCCGGGCCCGGTCCCGCCGAGGCCTCTTTGGCCCCTGGGGCTATCCCTGGAGAGAGAGCGCGGATTCCGGGGCCGCCCGGGGTCCCCTCTCCGCGCCCTGGACAGCGCGTCCTCGCCCGCTCCTAGCCCCACCCCGGAACGCGCACGTCCGGACCTTCCCACTCGGGTCTCGCCGGGGTCGCCGGCGGGAGGCCAAAATGGGCCGGGGCGGCCGGGGCGGGGTCTGCCGGGGTTGGAAGTCTTCGACCTCTTCCTCCAGCCTGGGCATAGTGGAGAGCAAGGGCGCAGGTGCCAAACGACTCCGTGGAGATGGCTTTCCGGAAGGCTGCTCGCACCCCAGCCAGTAAGATTAGCCGCGGCGCAAAGCAAACAATTCCTGCCCAGCCTTATCCTAGAAACCACGGGAATACGTCCCGTCTGCCAGCCTCCTGCTCGTTCACCTTTCGGAGTGGGTAGGATTATGAACACTTTTTTTTTTTTTTTTTTTTTTTTGGATGAGTTACCTGGTAGGAGCAACCAAGGTTATCTCTGGATCTGCAAGAGGTGGGCGGCTAGTTGAATCATGTTGAGTGCCCCGTTGTGTGATGAGCAAGGACAGAGTGGGGACACAGCAAGGTGACCGGGAAACTCAAGCGAATCTTGGTGTTCTGCTTGTTAGAGGCTGTATGGAGAGAAGTTTGAGGTAGAAATGGAAATTTGAGAATGACCCTGTGGTTTCAATTACCCATTTCTCTATATCCTCATTTGTAAGAGTTGGAGATTTGACTGAGGGGTGTATTTAGTCTAAAAGTTATAAAGCAGGGCAAAGGGACTAAATAAAATGTTAAGGTAGCCACCTAAACTGCAAAAGTAGGCGTTTCAGTGAAATTCGTAGTTAGGGATATTTGTGTGTGAGATTTCTAGGAGATGGCCAGAAGGTTTTTACCTACCAGACTCAAGTGCTGTAACATTTTTTCTGTGCCATTTCTTAGGATGCAAGTCTGTATAGTACCCTTTTCCTATGTCTGAGGGCATCTTCTGTACTTGCTTCATTAGCAAATTCCTACCTTACTTCGATTTCTACCATTAGGTTATAGTTATCTATAAAATAAATGTAAATCGCCATGAGTTGGTGAGTCTTACAGTTATTGGAGGTATAAAAGTAAATGATAACATACTTTCCCAAAATGAGGATAAATGTGACATCCAAATACAGAAGAAGAGAGAAGCTTTAAGGGGTTGAAAATAAGTAAACTAGCTCATATTAGAGTATCACTTTGGGGTTTACAAAGAATATGGTTATTTTGATTATCTCACCATTTGCTTTCCTGTCTCCTAAAGATGCAAGCTTGAGTGCATTTCTTTCTGGCAACATCTGGTCAGCTTTAAGAATTCTTTGTTTTTGTATTAATTTCCTTGCATTTATGAAAATTCATTTATTCACAAATATAGCCTCATGGAAGATCATGTACAGTGACCGGAAGTGTCCTTGTCTCTGCCAATAAATTCTGCCATTGTGGGCTCTGTGAGAACATTTATTACTTTTGAAGAGGCATTCTTAACGCTTTATTTAACAGACCACTTTGAGAATCTTATAAAGACTATGGAATATGGAAAACATGCCCATTATTACAGGATTCTGCCTACAATTTTGGAAGTTCACAGCCTCCTGATGCCCAGCCACCCGCATTCTAGACACCCAGAGACCCCAGGCAGGGCCAGCTTCCTGGAAATGCAAGCTGTGCTGTCACACAGGGCCCTGCACTCAGAAGTGCCCTGCATTTCATTTAATGCTCTGCTGACACCGTCTGCTGTCTTAATAATTTTCAAGTAAGGGTTCCGTATTTTCTCAGTGCAAAAGGCACTGCAAATTATGTCCTAATCCCAGGTTGACAACCCTGCTCTAGAACTTACTTAATTGCAGCATTGTCTCACAGCAATCCCACTTTAAGGTGAATTCTCCATCACAAACCTGGAATTGAGCTCCTGCCTCTTTAGGTGTCCTTGGACATGTCATTCAGCCTCTCTATGTCTTGGTTTCCTCACTAACAAAATAAAGACAGCAAATATCTTCTACTCTATCTTAGAGGTTGTTAGAAGGGCCGCCCCGTGGCTCACTCAGGAGAGTGCGGTGCTGATAACCCTATCTTAGAGGTTGTTGTATTACCTCTAGGTAAAAAGATAATTGTAAAAATGTCTATAGACCTTGAACAAAGATGGTATTGTTATAAGCTTAACCTTTTTACTTCACTTTTCAGAAGTGTCTTGAGGATGGTTAAAAGGGTTGTAGAATCTTTACCACCCTTATATTTTGATGGAAAAAATAAAACAAAAAGTTGCTTAGATATTTAGTACGGTAGTCCCCACTTATCTATGGGGGATACATTCCAAGACCCCCAGTGGATGGCTGAAACTGAGGGTAGTACTGAACCCTACATGAGGAGGAAAAAATAAAACAAAAAGTTGCTTAGATATTTAGTACGGTAGTCCCCACTTATCTATGGGGAATACATTCCAAGACCCCCAGTGGATGGCTGAAACTGAGGGTAGTACTGAACCCTACATGAGGGTACTTCAAAAAATTTGTGGGAAAATTTGTATTGTCTTTTAATTTTATTTTCCACAAACTTTTTCAAGTACCCTCATATATACTGTATTTTTTTTCTATATGTACATACATACCTAAGATAAAGTTTAATGTATAAATTAGGCACAGTAAGAGATTAACACCTATAACTAATAATAAAATACAACTATTATAACAATATGCCAGCATCACTAATGTTGTGTTTGGGGGACATTATGAATTAAAAGAAAGGTCACTTGAACGCAAGCACTGTGATACCATGCCAGTCCATCTGACAACCAAGAAGAATACTCAAATGACATAAGTGCAGGTAGCTTAGACAGCTAAAGACATTATTTGAAAGGGCGATTCACATCCCAGGAGGGACGGAAGAGGAGTATGAGAGATTTCACCATGCTACTCAGAAATACACGTTATTTAAAACTTATGAATTGATTATTTCTCGAATTTTCTATTTAATATTTTTAGTTTGCAGTTGACCAAAAGTAACTGAAACTTCAGAAAGCAAAACCACAAATAAGGGGGAACTACTATATGGTAAATATTCCTTAAATATCATTATTTGGACAAGATTGGAATTGGCAGCTAAAATACAGAATAACGTCTTGGATCCCAAACACACTTCCTGAATTAAATTAATGTCTAGGTCTAATTCATCCAACAATGGAATGAAAAAAAGAGTCAATCATTGAAATTTTTTGAGAAGTAGTCTTCTTTGCTTCATTTAATTCATGTAAAAATCCACATGTTCAAAATTTTGATCAAGTCACCCTTTTAAATGTTCTAGGCGATGCCTAATTGGTATTCAAAGTATACCTAGTCCCTTAACAAGTTGTTTTCACCTCCTGTAACTCTGTTGCCTGCTAAAGAGGAACTGAGTATATTTGGACAAGTTCTCTGTCCCCACACTCCCTTAACCACTTCTCTCTGACCTCAGAACTTAACTTTATCACAGCTTTCCTTCCCAGCGTGATGGCAACACACACAGAACCCTTGAGGAAGGAAATAGAGTAAAAGGAAATGGATCAAATTCCCCTGTCGAGGTCTCATAGTGGGACACTAAAAGGAATGGAGAGAAACTCCTCCTTTCGTGCAACTACTCTGTTACAGAGGCGTGCTATGTGCTTTAGGATATCAAGTACCAGGTTTTGATTCAATAAACTTCAAGAATGATTAGCAAGAAAAAATATGGCAATGTAAGATATTAACAAGAGCAAATTAGTTTTTACGAGGCAATATAAGATTATGCAGAAAATGAGTAGTACAGAAAATAAGGGCAAGGAGCTCAATGATTAGCAAGAAAAAATATGGCAATGTAAGATATTAACAAGAGCAAATTAGTTCTTACGAGGCAATATAAGATTATGCAGAAAATGAGTAGTACAGAAAATAAGGGCAAGGAGCTCTCAAGAAAAAGATAAAGTAAACTGAAATGGTGAAGGAAGCCCAAGAGGAAAGGCATATGAGATGGCCCTCAAAATTCTGCTCCTAATAGAGGTGAACAAATGAGACTTCTAGGTGAAAAGTGTGCAAAAGAGGAAAATCTGGATGGAGCTAAATTTTCCTGTAGGGAAAAGGCAGGAAATAAAATTGTAAAAGAACTTCCCACTGGCTAGTTTCATTCATGTAATAAATAATTATTAAGCCCATTTTGTGACCAGACAGCACACCAATTTTTCCACATTTAGTGTTGAACAAAGCAGATGTGTTCCCTATCCTTTTGGAACTTACAGACATTTAAAAATAAACATATAATAACAAATTGTGGGAAGTAACATGGAGAAGAACCAAGTGCGATGAGAAACAAACAGGGATATTGACTCAGATTTGGTGCTTTTTGACAAAGATTTAAATTGATATTTGAAAGAAGCATGGGGGTTATCTTGCCAAAAATAAGGGGGGGGGACACAGAAATCTGGGCAGAGGAAATAGCAAATGGAAAGGGCCTAAGGGGAGGGAAAGAAAAAAAAAGCTGGACACGCTCAAGGGACAGAAAGAAGGCACCTGTGGCTGGGATTTGGAGAGGAAACTGCTTGCTGAGAGGCTGGACATAAACGTGGGGAGGTAGGCAGGTGGCAGCTTATGCACAACTCTGCAGGTCTTGATGAAGATTTTGAGTTTTGTTTTAGTGGGAAGCCACTGAAGAATTGTAAGCCAGACACTGTCCTAATTTATATTTTAAGGACTTCTTTAGGGAGACCATGAGGAGAATGGACCAGGGCTAAGGGATTGGGGGTAGGAAGACCAGTTAAGACTGAGTACAGGCAGGAGTGCAGACAGGGAAGTGGGAGATGGGTGCATAGACTTGGGATGTGTTTTGACAGTGTTTTGGTACACTGTGGCGATAGATTGGGTATGGGAGATGGGTGAGGCAGAAAGAAGTGTGAGAATGAGTTCCTTTGATGGATACTGTGGAATGTTTATAATCCAAAACAATAAAACTCACATGCATATGATTTAGGGTTGCCATAGGAAGTACTGAAAAATAAAACAAAAACTGATAACCCTGGTTAGTACCTCTGGAAATCAGTACCTTGTATACTGGCTGTTGGGATAGAGGTGAGAGAAAAGGGGGAGATTTTTGCTTTTCATACTATCTGCTGTACTGTCTGAATTATTTTTTTAAGCCATGCTTCCTTTTTATAATTTTTAAAAGGTTATCACCACAACAAATGTGGCACCTGTTTATCTGGCTTGAGCAGATAGATAGAATATGTTATAATTTCCTAAAATGACAAAAACTAGGGGTAAAGATCTGATCCTTACCAAAGTGATTATTCTAACACGTAATTCAGTCCCCTGCTTAAAACCTTTCCATTCTTCTGCCTTGTCTACAGCGGTGTTTCCCAAAACGTAGTCTGTGGATCATTAGTTTCCTGGGATAGTAATAAAATTAAGTGACGTAAAAAATCTTCCTTTATCATATAACTTTGAGAAACACTTGATTTAACCTTGGAAAGCTGTTTTATTACAGGAATCCTCAGAGCCTTTANATTATTTTTTTAAGCCATGCTTCCTTTTTATAATTTTTAAAAGGTTATCACCACAACAAATATGGCACCTGTTTATCTGGCTTGAGCAGATAGATAGAATATGTTATAATTTCCTAAAATGACAAAAACTAGGGGTAAAGATCTGATCCTTACCAAAGTGATTATTCTAACACGTAATTCAGTCCCCTGCTTAAAACCTTTCCATTCTTCTGCCTTGTCTACAGCGGTGTTTCCCAAAACGTAGTCTGTGGATCATTAGTTTCCTGGGATATTAATAAAATTAAGTGACGTAAAAAATCTTCCTTTATCATATAACTTTGAGAAACACTTGATTTAACCTTGGAAAGCTGTTTTATTACAGGAATCCTCAGAGCCTTTAATATACTAATGCATGTTAAAAATCATCAAGAAAAAAGGGAGATTTTATGTCACATTTCCTAAACTTACTTGCCCTTGAAATGCTTTTTCGACAGAACATGTAACACAGTCAGCATTCAGCATGACACGCTTTGGGAAATGTTGCCCTATATTAATAGATTAAATCTTTGAACATCCACAGCTCTCTATTAACTGTAAGCTTCTCTCATCTCTTTAATGCTTCTTAGTTGGGGGAAAGCAGGAGACCAGAATTGACTCTAAAAGGCATTAAGTTGATGATGAAACCAATTCTGCCACATGGATAAGAGATATTCACAGGCAAGATCTGCAGTCCGATTAAAAGCAAAATGTTTGTTTGTTTGTTTTTAATTTCTACTTTCCTGGTAGGGCTATGCAGGATCTCATGGAGGCACATTTTGTCAAGTCTAGGTTTACACATGAGGAACCTGAATCATAAACAGTGGGAAAGATTTCACAGGGCCTCTCATGCTGCTGCATGGTAGGTCTTTGCCTTGACATTTGTGATCTGTCCCCTGCAGGGCAACACAATGTGACTGCATAGGTCATCTGCAGTAATGCTGATTTTGCAGAGAATCTCATACATCCTCTGTCCTGGTTCCACATGCATTTGCATGGTAGTGGGCTGAAGGCAGGAATGCAATCTGTGACCAAAGAACAATGCAACAGAGCATAACAGAAAAACAGTTCACGCAACTATGGACTTGGCGTGGCTTCATCCACTCCGTGTCTAGCCCAGGGGTTAGCAAACTGTGGTCTGAGGTTCAAATCTGGCCCCTGCTTTTTGTATATCTCTTCAACTGAGAATGGGTCTTATTTTTTTAAGTGTTTGAAAAAAATCAAAAGAAGAAGAATATTTTGTGGCATGGGAAAATTATATGAAATTCAAATTTCAGTGTCCCTAAATAAAGTTTTATTGGAAATCAGCCAATGTCATTCATCTAGTCGTCATTATTGTTTATGGCTGCTTTAGTGTGCCAACCAATGAATTATTCTGTCCATCAAAGTCTAATATATTTACCATCAGGCCCTTTACAGAAACTGTTTGCTGACCCGTGCTCTAGTTTACAGAAACTGTTTGCTGACCCCTGATGAATAAACTCATCAGCCATAGGTAATCTTAATTGTTTTTTTTTTCATTTATTTTCTATATCAGGGGGTAGAAATAAAAATAGGTAAACTGACTTCCTAGTAGCTCTTCAAACATTATTCACATTCAGGCACAGAAAGATAAATACTGCATGAACTCAGTTATATGTGGAATATAAAAAAATTGAACCCATAGAGGTGGAAAGTAGAATGGTGGTTACCAGAGGTTGGTGTGGGGAGAGGGAACGGGTAGTTGCTCATCAACAAATACAAAGTTTTGTTTAGACAGGAGAAATAAATTTTGAGATATCTTGCATTGAATGGTGCCTATAGTCAATAATAATGTATATTTCAAAATAACTAGGAGAGTAAATTTCGAATGCCTCACCACAAAAAGTGATAAATGAGGTGATGGATATGTTAATTAGCTTGATTTAATCATTCCATATTGCATACACACATCAGATACCACATCGCACCCCAATGTATACAGTTATAATTTGTCAATTAAAAAATATATTAATTAAAAAATAAAATTTAAAATACCACTACTGGCATTGGAGTCACAACAGTGCCATTTTTTGTTGATGACTAGTGTACCGAATGTTACATGCCCATGTGAAGAGCAGAAGATAGTTTTGAAGGTGATAGCTTTTAACTGTTCAAACATTGAAATTCATATATAAAGAATGCATACTCCGATAAATATAACTACAGTCCCTCGGCGTTGCTCCCGCGCCTCGCTCAGCCAGTGAGCGGGAGCCGGTCTGTACGTGGGATCCGAACCCTCGGACGGGAGCGCTGCCGCGCTTCCCAAGCAGAGCAGAAGATAGTTTTGAAGGTGATAGCTTTTAACTGTTCAAACATTGAAATTCATATATAAAGAATGCATACTCAGATAAATATAACTACAGTCTCAAGAGGTAGAGGGGCTAATTAACCCTAATATTACTTAGCTGTTGAATTCTGCTACCTCTGAGCATGGATTTCCTATAAGTCACCTCTGAGTTTTACTTCAATAATGAGGCAGATCTATTTTTTATTAATACATGCTTTGTGTGTGTGTGTGTGTGAAGACCAATGCTTTTATGAGTGACAGTCTTAATTTTGGGTGACAGAAATGCACATTTCTTTGTCCCCAGCCCACACTGAATCAAAATCTTTGGCATGAGGATCCCCAGGTGTTTCATAAGTGGTCAGCACAGCCCAGGTGCCAAATCTGGGGACAACTGGTCCATTTATTTTCATAGGTCATTAGAATCAGAAAATAAGATGCATGGAGCTTGGTGCTTAACTCTTTCACTGCTGTCATCACATCTTTCCAGATCAGGATGTTCTGTGGGATCAAACAGTATGGAATACATGGCTCATCGCCAGCCATGTTGATTAGGGGATTTCCAAGACAGATGGACCTTTAAAAAGAGAACAAGTTGCAGGTGAGATCTTCAGTCAATAGACATTTTCCCACTCTACTCAACACCTATATTACACAAAGAACATTATATGTTTCTTTGTATAGCCAACAATGTGATTCAGTAAACAGTGAAAAAGTCAGTCTTACTATAATTGACAGACACTAAGAATAGCATTTTTTATTGTTTTAATCATGGTTTATTTAAAATTCCTAGGTAGTTTTGCATCCTTAACCTCTGCAGTCCAGCAAAAGCATTTTCCAGCTGCAGTTGATAATACGTGTCTCCTGTGGCTTTATTATCTTGTTTTTAAGGCATTTTAACTTCCCAAGCTTCTCCAGAGGTGGCCCCCAAACATCAAAGCACGTACTTGAAGGGAAGAAGGGAAAGCAAAGACTTTTCCCTGTTTGTGTAGAAAAGGCAAAAATATGTCCTCTCCAACCCACTTACTCACCCTTCCAACCTAAGCTGAGGAATTGTTGGGTCAGTAACATTCACTGGTGAATAACAGGATGACCACAGGAGGCAGGAATAGTATTGTCTGAGCCAAGAAATGAGAAAAAGTCTTTATGAAAGCACCCCACATTTTAGGCCATTTTAGAAAAAATGGTGCAGTATTTATCATAGGTCATTGAGAGGACATAGTCCATAAAAGTCAGTAAGAACACCAGGTTTTCTTGAAGGCTGGGTCCCTGGAAATTATGAAGATCATTAACAGTCTGGTCCCAACAGATTTGAAGCCATATAAGCATTTCAAGCAGAGTTAAATCCACCAGTGCACAATATTTTCAAGAAATCAAAGGAATCTAGATTAACTGAATAAAAGAAGCTGTAATTATTCAGTGTGTGTGCATGCAATAAAAATGTTTGCTTATTATTTTCTTTTTTTGTTTGTTTTGTTTTATTTTGGTTTTTTGCTTATTATTTTCAAGAAAGGAGGTTTAATACTAAAAGACGTATGGGTAGTAATAACATAGTTTTAGACGGTGATAAAAGCATCTTAAAGATGTACAGTATTCATTTAATAAAAGCATAGAGCCATTTGTCTAAAACTCAAAAGAGAAACTATTCACTTAGTTCCACCTGCAATGTAAATTTAAATAAGATACTCTGATAAATGTTAATAAAATCAACTTTATATCAGGCTGTGTATTTTTATTTCTATTGCACAGTAGCTATTGTCTCATTCTGAACTGAATCTTATTTCAATCGCATTTTTGTTTTGGGGGGGGGGGCAGTAGCTATTGTCTCATTCTGAACTGAATCTTATTTCAATCGCATTTTTGTTTTGGGGGGGTTTTTTTTATACAAGACATTCAGGACATATCTGTCCTGGAGATAAGCACATGATCTAAAAGACAGATATTTGTTCTCTTATTAAAGAGCTTTCAGAACATCGAGATCCACTTATCAAACTATTCTCAAAGCTACAGAAGTCTTTGATGGCTTGAAAGAGTTAATTTCTCTTGTTCAAATAAGCAGTGTGCTTCTTTCTCAGCAACTTGTGCTTGTAAAAACTTCCTCCTTAGTAGAACTGTGACATTGCCTTTTCCTTCTACTATTTTGGTCCAGTCCTGCCTGAGGCAATAGTCATGAAAGTGCTACTGAGTGCATTGCTGATCACAGGATTGCACATTAGGTAAATTTAGGTATCAGTTTCTTTAAGGACAGAGCAAAATTTTCTCAAATTAGACTTCTCTGAAGTCCTAGACATACTATGTGTTGGCACATATCACACCATCCTGTCTACAATACAGAGTGGTGACTGCAAATAGCTTTGTCTTAACTGAGTATATTCACACTCTAAATTGTAGAATGTTTGAGTGCCACATCTATATTTGGTCCAATTCCCTTATTTTGTAGAAAAGAAAAGCCAGTCCCAAAGGCATAAATTGACTTGTAATACATGTATTTAATGAGTGCATCTAGACTAGTATTAAAATCTTATGACTGCAAATTCCATGACCGTTCCATTACATTCATTCATTCATTCATTTATACTATTGATTATGTACCATGTGCCAGACAGGGTGAAATATTAAAAATTCCAAAGGGAAGATAGTAAAAATTCTTCCCAAGAAAACAACATTCTCTATTGTGCACCACAAGTTCTGGGGATTAATCAGTCTGGGCTCCCCTCCTCTCGGTCACTCTCTCTGTACGCAGGTCTCCTCTTTCCCCAGGCGGATGGAGGAACAGCTTGCATCTTCCAACTTCCCCTTTCTGTTGTGTCTCTAAAGATAAATGCACAATCTCTTTGTGTTTTAAGTGATTAACTGCTAATTGTTGTAGAAAAAGGGAGTGGGGAAGAGCTAAAATAATCAGTGTGGAGAAGTCACAAAGTTTCCAGAATGATACTTTTGAGTCTTGGCATAGGGTCGGCAGTCAGTTGCTGACTTCCTCTGATACAGCAAGTGTAAATCCCATTATCTTCAGCCATCCATATCTATTTCTGGAGGCAGGATCAAAAATCAATCCTTGGCTATAAAAATCTTTATCTATAGTCTTTAATCTGGATGAGTATGAGCATTTGTCTGATGAGAGGATTTATAGCTTTCAGCAGATTCTCACAGCAGTCATGACCAAAACACAGTGGGGAACCCCTGCTTCAGGAGCGATCAAATGGATCATTTTAACTCCTTGAAGTATGCCAGACCCTGTTCACTGCCAGGCCAGGATAGATTGCTTCTGAGGATTCCTCATGGGGACCATAGAGCTGTTTGGAATGCTTAGGATTTCATATTCCATTTTCAGTGCATCCCGTGATTCAGAGTACTACATTGTTTCAAAACATGGAAGGGATCATGGCATTTTCCTGCATAACACTTTGCATTGTTCTCCTTTCCCTAGAGTAGCCTTGCCAAGTGTGTGAGCTGCTAATTGAGGTAGAGAGTGAGAGGTGGGTCCTTCCTAGGGCAGAGGTGTCTTCACATGGTCTTCCCTTCCTGCTGTCTGGCTGGGTGTCCATGGACAAGTTATTTAACTTTTCAGTCTTCCCAGTGTATTTGTTTGCTAGGACTGCTGTAACAATGTGACACAAACTGGGTGGCTTAAACAACAGAGTTGTATTGTCTCACAGTTCTGGAAGCTAAATGTCTGAGATCAAGATGTCAGTAGGGTTGGTTCTTTCTGAGGGCTATGATGGAAAGGATCTGTTCCAGAACTCTCTTTCTTGGCCTATAGAGATGGCTGTCTTCTACCCGTGTCTTCACATCCTCTTCTCCCTGTGCTTGTCTCTGTGTCCAGATTTCCTCTTTTTATAAGGACATGTGTCATATTGGCTTAGGGACCCACTCTACTCCAGTGCGAACCCGTCTTAAGCAATAAGGTCACATTCCAAGGTACTGGAGTTTAGGACTTCAACATACATACTTTAAGGGACACGATTCAATCCATAATACCCAGGAAATTAATACTTGACCCCTCCCTATCACAATGAAATATGGTGATGAAACTATAAAGTATTTTCTGTGTACTCAAAAAAAAAAAAAGAAAAGAAACCTTATATGCATTTTAGATGTGGATTGATAATGAAAATAAGTGATGGCTATTGACCTCACCAAGAGTTTCTTCTCCATGTGATTTTTATAAAACTTTTATGAGGTGTGAAAAATACATATGGAAAAGTGAATATGTCGTAAATGCATTAAGTTTAATACATTCAAGCACTTCTCAAATTCCAGCTTCCAGGTCCAAAAAATAAATTATTACCACCCTATAAGCACCCTTCATGTTCCTGGCCAGTCACTAACTACTGTCCCACAAAGTAACCACTATCCTGACTTCTAAGTCATAGACTAGGTAGATTCAAACCCAGATTAGCTTTGCCAGTTTTGGGAGTTTGTGTAAATGAAATCATATAGTGTGCACTCTTTTGTGTCTGGCTTCTTTGCTCAACATTATGTTTGTGAGATTAATCTAATTGTTGTGTGTATGTGTGCATTATTCATTCTGATTGCTGTATAGTACTCCATAGTGTGAATAGACCACACTTTATTTATCCATTCTGCTGTTGATGAAGACTTGGGTAGTTTCCACTGTGGGGTTCTTAGGAATAGTGCTGCTATGAACATTCTTATGAATGTCTTTTGTATAATATATGTACATATTTCTGTTAGGTATACTTAGATGTGGAATTGCTTTACGTAGAGAGATTTAATAAAAAGAGTTTCCCAAAGTGATTGTTCAATTTATACTTGCAGCGGTAGTCATGGGTTCCCCTTGTTCCACATTGTTGTCAACACTTGTTTTCTGTCACTCTCGTTATAGCCATTTTTTGTGGAATAGTAGTAGTATGGCACAGTGGTTTATTTGTATTTCTTTCATGACTGAAAAGATTGAGCATCTTTTTAGTATTTATTGGCCAGTTGGATATCTTTTTTTGTGAAGTGCCCAAGTCACTACCCATTTGACTATTGGGTTATCTATCTTTTTCATAATGATTTGTGGGTATACTTTATATATTCTGGATGCAGTTCCCTTGTTGGGTATATGTTTTGTGAGTGTCATCTCCCAGTCTATGGTTCGCCTTTTCACTCTTAATTTTTTCTTTTGATGAACAAAATTTTTAATTTTAATAGAGTCCAATTTATTAACATTCTTCTTCTACAGTTAGTGTTTTTTGTCTACTCATCCAACAGGAAGATGTTCTCTTCTAAAAGCTTTATTGTTGCCTTTCACACCAAGATCTGCTATTTATCTGGAATTAATTTTTTATATCATGTGAGAAATAAAAATACGTTTTTCCATCTGGATGTCCAACTGACTCAACATCATTTATTAGAATTCTGCATATGATATTAAATCAGGGGACTCAGTAGCAGTCTAGATACCTCAATTGGAGCTGACAGATTTAAGCATAGAAGTCATTTAAAACAAATCTGCCCATCGTGAATAAAAATGGCCTAGGATGCTCAGTGTTAAGGTCAAATGCTTAGTTAATCTGCTTGCAAGAACCTAATTTCTGGTCTAATAGATCAGGTAACATAAAACAAATGAATACCTTATTTTGGAATTATTTCACTCAAAAATCAAAGTATAAAATTTAAAACTAATTTGTATCCTAGATATAGTGACTACAAGTGAAAAAGATTACTATGATAATAGCATGAAAAGTTCACGACAAAACATTTGAGGAGCACAATCAAAAGGCTTATCTTTGGTTATTACAGAAGGCTTACCCATCTCCATTGCACTTACACACTAAACTAAGTGGGATTTATAACAGTAAATATCACAGAGTTGTTTCGCTGATTCTCTCTTCACTTAGATCCATGATTGACACAGAGTAAGTGTTCAGTGTGCCAAGCTCCTGTCACACGCAAGGGCTAAACTGTTATAGTTGGTCCTGAAACTCTGGAGAAGCAGAGAGGTATTATTTATGGCATTAGTCCAATGTGAGAACCAAAGAAGAGAAGAGTGGTGACCAGGGCTCAGGAGTGCAGGCTCTTGCCCTGGTTCCTATTCTAGGTCACTCCGTGACTATGCTGTGTTAGGAAATGACTCGATTATTTCTAAAGTTCCTTTCAGTTCTCATACCCTCTAGTTCTGCAGCTCCTGCTGATGTAGACTTAATAAATATTATTTAGATTCTGGTAGTAGAGAAAGAAATCAGAGTCGATTATGAGATTTTCAGCAAAGTGACTGAGTGAGCAACAATATCGTTTCAAAAGAAATAGGCAAGAAAAGAAGAGATTGGTGGTGGAGACTGGAAATGGTATAGCACAGATCTGTGGAGAGAACTTTGAGGTTGAAAGAAACCATTTCTGCCATTTTAATTCCCTGTGGTAGAGAGGCAGATTTTTCAGTAGTTAATAACGACATAGAAACAGGAGCCCAGTTACCTGGGCCCAGGTTTGCCACTTAGTAAGTAGCAAGTTACTTAAGTACTGTGCATCTGTAAAATGCAGAAAAAATGCAGGTCGTACCATGAACAATTTCAACTTGTAGGTCGAAATGGTTTGGTTGAATGTTGGCGATTTCAAAGGGTTCAGCCTAATAGTATATTTGTACACTCTCTAAGGGGTTGTGCTGAGAAGCAGGTGAGTTCAGGTGTGTCACATGCTTAGGAAAGTGCTCAACACGTAATAAAGTGCCATAGAGTGTTTCCCTAATTATTGAGTCCATTCAGCTTGTTCAAAATCTATTGCACCAATTTTAATTTGGGAAGAGCAATTAGGAATTGCACAGTATGTCTATTTAGGCCTCTTGCCCATTCTTACATTTAGGCAGGCATGAGGCCTTGATTAGGTAATTAGTCTGTTAAGGTACAATTGTGTTACTGTCACTGGTGGCACTTGGTGCCATTTTCTTATACCCAGTGCCTCCATCTAGACAGGCATTGGTTTCTGCTCCAAAGAGAAATTTAACATCAAAACACCTGGGTCAAAGCTGGCTTCATTTCCTGCTTCATTTCTCCTCTACCTCTGTCCCCTCCCCAGCCTGGCCCTTGGCACCAGCAGACCTAGTTTCATCTCCCTCATGGTGTAATACTGGTACCGTACTGGTCATCCACCATCTGAGGCCCCTCGCCATTCCAGACACCCCAGCTGGCCGTGCAAGGTGAAGCAAGGGAGGAGGGGATAGCGAAGAGTGGTCTTGGGTGGAGAGGGGAGATCTGAGAGGAGGGTGAAGGGCAGTCTAGCTCTAAGCCATGAGCTGGGGAGTAGAACAGAATCAGAGGTCGTCGAGGAAGCATGTTCTAGTTTCATGACCTCAAACAAGTATTAATGAGTTTATATGATGAGGATCAATTGTGCGTGAACTGGGATGCAGAGAGATGTTAGAAAAGTAGCTAAAAAAAAACTGAAAACGTGCCTTTCCTGAGTAAAAGCCGTACTAGGTACACTTCCTTCCAAAACTGTTTCCTGGCTGTTGCCCAGTGTCATACAGATATTAACTGAGATTTCCATTACTGGGTTGTGATATATGCCCTGGTTTGTGACTTTTCTGTTCACTTTCTTTCTGTTGTTTTTTGAAGGACTGAAGTTCTTACTACTAAGGTAGGTGAATTTACCAAACATTTTCTCTTTGTATAGAGATATTTGTATCTTGCTTAGAGAGATCATTCCTTGTCTGCTTCACAATTTTAACTAATTATTTTGTGAACCTCTCCTAAGCTAGACTGTGCCTTCAGACTCAAGGTTGCAATGGTCTGTCTTCTTTTGTTTGTGTCACCCTAGTGATACCTTTCACACAAAGAAAGGAAATCTTTTAATGATGAAATGCAGGCTAACAAATTATAGCTGACTACAATCATTCTTACTACTTATTGAATGTTTAACAAGTGCAAAGCATTGTACTTTACAGAAACTATCACATCAATCCTGGGTACCACATATTATACAGATGAGGAAACTGAGGCCCACAAAGTTTAAAATATAGTCACTAGGCAAGCATTACCATAAAAATATAATTATTATTAAAGCATAACTTTAGTTAAGAGAAAGCTTTCAATTCAAAACTCTACTTTGAGGTCTTGTCTCAAGAATGCCTTTGGTATTGTTTGGATATAGTAGACATGTCTGTATTAAAAATAGCATGTTTTCCTGAAAATCAATGAAAAATGATTCTATGTTCATTTTATATATGCAGTTTCTCAGGAACAGAATGAGGGGTTTGTTTTTATTGCCAAGAGACAGTTTGGAAAATAATTGTACCAATAGATAAACACTTGGAGCCTTGAAGAGGAAATCAGCTGAGGTTAGAGTCTCCATGCAAATTCAATACTTTTGAGCTCCCAGAGTTCTGGTACACAGTGGGTGGCTAAGAAAAAAAATACAGACCAGGGAGTTATCAGGTGTACACATGTCCCAGATGTTGTTATATAGGAAAAACAGGAAGCAAATGAACACCTGGTGAAAAGCTTTCTCGTTACTAATGGCAGTTAGAAGACTTGAATTTCTTTCATCAGAATTTATGTCTTGGTTCTGTCACTTGGTTCTATCATATTGGCCTTAGCCAAGTCACTAAATGTCTCTGTTCCTCAGTTTCCTCATCTGTGGATAATAACATCTACACTATTTCCCTGTAAAAGTTTTTGTGAGAAAATACTGAAATGTGCACATGAAGTTCTTCAAGAACAGTTAATGTAACATATAAGATATTAAAAGAGTTGTTAAGTAAGTGCTGTTGATAGCATATAAGACAGATAAGGTCTTGTGTTTGTGTGTGTGTGTATAGGCTTTAATATCTATATAATTTTATAAATAATAATAATCCTTTCTATTAAATTACATTTTACACTTCTTGGAGGACTTCTATATCCATCATTTTATGAGTCCCAGGACAACCCCATGAGGTGGGCCAAGTATTGTCCTACCTTTCTGTATTGCTAATGCCAACCTCTGCTTTCTCACCAAAAAGAAAGCCTCTCTTCTTTTGCAATTTCTTCAGCTTCTGTCAGTCCCTGCCACTGTTATCTGTCACCTCCAGATCATTCCTTGATATTTATCAAATATGGGGCTCATATGTATTCTCTCCTTTCCCCCTTCTAAGAGTGTCCCTTAACTTCTAAGTCCATGAGGATGAGCCTTTAGCACTCTGGTACGTGGACCTCACCCTTTCATCTGCTTTCATTTCCAACACTGACCACTCAGTTTTTAAAAACCAACTTCCAAGGCCAGTCCATGGGCTTCTACACTGCTCCAGACTGCCATGTCTGAAGTCTCTAAATGTGACAGTTCACACTTGGACAGTGACATTCTTTACTTCCAGTGCTCTCCGTCTCTTACTCCCCCTATTGCCACTGTTCCGGTTCAGCAAGACCTTCATTCATTTGACTCCCCACCACATACACACACACACACACACACAGAAACACACACACACAGAAACACACACATGCACACACAGAAACACACACAGAAACACACACACACACACACTTGCACTTTCTCACAGTCTTTGAGCTTCCTCCTGATCTTACCTC
>NW_007729280.1:0-6352 GCF_000696425.1 Galeopterus variegatus | reverse complement strand
CACACAGAAACACACACACACAGAAACACACACATGCACACACAGAAACACACACACAGAAACACACACACACACACACACTTGCACTTTCTCACAGTCTTTGAGCTTCCTCCTGATCTTACCTCCTTCTCAGTGCAGCGTTGGTCCGTTATTGTAACTACTCCCTTGCCAGCTCCCTCTGTCCCCTACCCTTTTCCATTTGCTCCCCCTAGACTTGGATTTTGCCAACAATTCATTTTCCCTGCTCCAATCCCAGGCAGTCAGGTGTTGCTGGAGACTTATACGAGATAGGGAGAGTACAAATCCATCTTTATCCTCGGCTGGACACTGCTGCTGCTGCTGTGCTGTTCTCTGGTGTGTTTTCCTTTTCACCTAGGACAGTTGTTACAGATACTTATCCCTTTCCAGGAGCTCCTTCCTTAACTCAGAGCTCTTCAGCTGACAAAACGTGGTCTTTCCTATACTCCATGGAGAAAAGTAACCAAAGATCTGTCTCAGGTTCTGCTCCAACCTACAAATTTATCCACCTCCCTACACACCTTTACCTCTTTTCCTTCTTTTTTAAAGGATGAAATGATCTTCCCCTGTTCAAGGCTGACCCATCTATGTTTTCTACAAATTTCACTCCCTCTGAGCTTCTCCAGGACCTCAAGTCCACTTAGTTTCATTCTCTTCTTTTCTGTCTGATTCCTCTCAGACCAAATACATGCTCAAACATCTTGTTTCACTAACAAATAAGTGAATTTCCCCCTGCACCCTTATTTTTATATCTTTCTATTCTTCCATTGTTAGCCCTTCCTCCTACATCACTTTCCCTCCTACAATTGAATATCTCCCGGAGGTAATTTACACTAGCTGTTTTGATTAAGCAATATGTCCACAGAGTTGTCTTATATATACTACAATCAAAAAACAGTTCATGAATTATCCTGACACAATTTGGGGCTGCATTTAGTCACTTTCTTCTATGTTGACATGTGCCTTACTCAATAAGGAAATTTGCTTTAGATGAATATGTGGCCATAACTTGCTGCTTTCACCAGTAACTAGAGATAGCATCAGAGCACGAACTGTTAAACCTCATGTAAGAAACAAGAACTTTAAGGACAGTGATGGAAATTATGAAAAACAAAATCCTTGTTATCAGTTACTAATATGAAGTTCTTGAAGAGACAGTGCAACACAGATAAAAAGCATACACAGAATAAATGGACGTGTCTTTTATTACCGGTCTGCTTTTGCTGTTATCATTCAAACTCAGCCAGAATTCTGATTACTGGGATATCACAGGGCTTAGTGGCAGTAATAATATAGTTTCTTTACTCAGGATTCTAGAAAGTTCCCGAGGGTGGGATCTTGATAAAGTGACAGTTGAGAGTAAATGCAAATACCGGGGCAAGTCTTCCCTTTGTAGTTTATCCTGGCTTGAAACCAGATACCAGTTGGGAGTTGCTGAACTTTGGTTCTTGTTCCATAAAAGGAGAGAGTGCAATTAGATGAATACTTACCTTTGTTGACAGAAATTACCAGGATTTATGATACAGCGAGGTCACATAGGGGACCTTTTCCTGTTAACAAGTGTCAAATTGCCCTGATTATATTCCTGGTCAGCTCCTTTCTGGTGTTGAAGAGTAATGTGTTTTCTGATGGACAAGGCCCTCTGGGGCATCCTGATGTAGGACTTGTCTAGATGTGTCAAAAGCTCATTTCTAAAGAACAGACTCAGAAAGATATAAATAAAAAATCATTCGAGCTACAGATAATAATTTAATATTTATCTTATAAAAATGCTAGAGTGAAAACTGAAAAATAAAACAAAATACCAAAATTTAATATCAAGGATAGAAACTATGTGACTCCAGTTTGTGAAACTTTAAGGAATAGAAATTTTGAAGATGACAGTCCTGCAGCTTTATAAAACTATGTGCATGTTATTTAAGTTTCAAAAGCACTAAACATAAGAGGTAATTTTTCAAGATCTTTATTACCAAATTTTAATTTGAAGCTTTCCAGATTTTTCTTTCCTCATTTGAAAGTTTGAGAGAAATACTTACCAACTTTTTAGAAAAAGATTTAATTCCTAATAGATTAAAGCTGTTTGTTCTTCAATAACTGCAAAAGGTAATCATTCCTATTAAAGCAAGGTGTTTGTTTTTCTTTGTCATTTTACCAACCATGTTGTACCTCACTGTTGTCAAGGCCACCGGCCTGCCACTAAGCCCTGGGACATCCCAGTAATCAGAATTCTGGCTGAGTTTGAATGAGAACAGAAAAAGCAGATCAGTAATTTGACAGTGGCAGAGACAACATTTTGAATATTATTATTTAGTTTGCATTATTTTCTTCAATTGGAAAAGAAAAAAGCTCTTCCAGAAAATAAAGAAATAAATAAAAGCCTCACTTTTATTTAGAGAAAATGAAATTTAGATGAACTAGTTGGAAGACCATCTAGAAGAAAATAAAATAAGAACTATAGCTAAAACTATCACACTTATATTAACAACTGTCATGGTATTTGAATAAAATGTCTAGATTAGGGGCCGGCCTGGTGGCGCACTGCTACAGTGCGCCACTTGGGAGCGCAGCGGTGCTCCCACTGAGGGTTCGGATCCCACATACAGACCGGCCGCTCACTGGCTGAGCGAGGTGCGGGCGCAACACCAAGGGTTGCGATCCCGTTGCCGGTCCCGGTCCGGTACGGGCGCGACACTGAGGGTTGCGATCTGTTGCTGGTCACGAAAAAAGACAAAAAGGAAAAAAAAAATGTCTAGATTATACAATGGCTTTCAACAAAGGCTCAGGAAATGATGCTGTGAATATAATATATACGAAATTTGGGTGTGTTTGTAGATCCTAAATTTCGTATAATTTATATGAAATTTAGGAACTTCAATCCAGTGTGTGATCACGTAGGCTGTGTTCCTGTTTTGATTCTACCTTAGCTGCTCTGTGTTCATCTGGGCTTGTACCTATGGCAATGTAACAGAAAAATGGCAAAAAAGGGAAACATTGCATAAATCAACCGAATACTTTTTCAGAGAAAAAGTAACAGGTTTGGTTGTGGAGGAGGAGGCAGAAGCTATAGGTTAAATTAGCAAACTTTAACAAACTCCCAGTGAATTTCATTTAGCTCTGCTGACCTCCTATCCTTCATCTACCAGTTTAAGCAGGACTGACGGACACCCAGTGCTTACCCCACAAAATGAAGCAATGGCCAATCTTACCCAGTGCCGAAGAAGAGCATTCTGAAGTGCAGTCAATTCAAAATAACCCAGATTAAGAGCCTGAGGAAGTTTGTGAATCGTGCAACTGTGAACAGAGCCAAGTCATTTAGAGATGATATCTGAATACCTTCGGACTGACACCAAACATTCAACACTTGACCCAAATCTCATCAGTCTTATTTTGGTCTATTCCAGCTGCCTTGGATCCAGGGCACCAATGCAGGTGGGGAAATGTAGGTTCCAAACAATCTGCAGGGCAAATAACAGAGAGCTGGCTGTGGCTGTGACTAAAGATTTTTAAGGAATGTTCTTTTATGCTTCTGTTTGTGTTTTTACTAGAACATATATTGTGCAAATGCTTCTGTGGAAAAATGTGAATAGAAGAATGATGTCACTGAGAACTATGTCAGTGGAATTGTTAACCATCCCGGTGGCATTTTTTCAGCTGAAAATGAGGACTTAACCAATTTTCCTGTGGCTAATACAGGAAGAGCTACCCTAAGGTTTTCTACAGATAGAGACGTAGCAAGGTATTTACAAGTCATAAAAGTGGGTAGTGGGTTGAAAATAACATTGAAATGACCTTAGTCTGACAAAGTTGGTGAACTCTCATCAAATTCACACATTCATAGATCTCAGAGTGGGACAAAACCTCCAGTGGGCATTTGCTCTGAGCTCTGGAAGGTATTATTATCCCCATTTTATAAACGTCCCAGGATTACATGTAATCATCAACTTCATAATTAAATAGAAATTATAATGTAAGTCTAAAAAATTCAGCAACTGTATATTCCGTCCAGAGGACACATTGCCATTATGAACAAGAACCATGAAAAAGGAAGTAAGGAAAATTTTATTTATCTGTGCTGCTCATGCGAAGGAGCTGTATTACAGTACAACAGTGGATAATCTACACCTTGCTTTCAAAATTTCAAATGCAATCGTCGACATTTTGTACGAGACATATGTTCATGATCTCTTATGCAGAGACTAAACGAATGATTTTCATCTGGAAGTCAGTGTAAAACTAATGGCCTTCAGAAATAGTGGTCTAGATGGATGCAGGTCTGTTGTAATAGTTACAGCAATAAAAATAACTATAACAAAGAATTTCCAGTAAAATTTTTCCCAATACTGCCAATTCTTTTATGTTCTTAAAATTTACATTAAGTGATAATTTTTTTTAATTGTGCCTATAAAATAAATGTTTTTTTTAGGAAAAAAAGGGGGTGGGGGACAGCTTTGTTTTTCTATCATGGTGAGGTCCAAGTTCTTTGATATTGCTTCTCGGAGCACAAAATATGAAAAGTATGCTAAATAGCTTATTGAAGAGATGTCTTTCTTTGCTGACAATATATGGCTTGATTTACATGATCGTTGAATTTTCATTATCATTTCACTGGGTGAATTCTTTAGGGCTCCTGTAGCAAGCTACCATAGACAGAGTGATTTAAACAACAGACGTGCACTTTCTCAGAGTTCTGGAGGCTAGATGTCTGAGATCAAGATGTTGGCAGGGTTGGGTCCTTCTGAGAGCTTCGAGGGAAGGATCTGTTCCAGGCTCTCTCTTTGGCTTGTGGATGGCCTTCGTATCCCCTTCCCTCTGTGTGTGTCTGTGCCCAAATTTCCTCTTTATAAGGACTCTAATCATATTAAATTAGGGCCTGCCTGAATGACTTCATTTTAACTTAATTACCTCTGTAAAAACCCTGTCTTCAAATACGGTCACGTTCTGAGATACTGGGAGTTAGGACTTCAAGAATTGAATTTGGAGAAGTGGGAAACACAATTCTACCCGTAGTACTGGGGTTTTTCTTTTTTTTTCTTCTTTTTTTCTTTCTTTTCTTCTTTTTTCTTTCTTTTCTTCTTTCTTTCTTTCTTTCTTTCTTTTCTTTTCTTTCATTTACATGTAACCAAATGCACATATTCAGAAGTGTATTCATCTCTGTATTAGTTTGCTAGGGCTGCCATAACAAAATACCACAGACTGGGTGACTTAAACAACTGAAATTTATTTTCTTACAGTTCTGGAGGCTTGAAGTTCAAGATCAAGGTTTTGGCAGATTTAGTTTCTTAGGCCTCCATCCTAGCCTTGAAGATGGCTGCCTTCTCGCTGTGTCCTCACAGGGTCTTTTCTCTGTGTGAGCACATCCGTGGTGTCTACCTTTCCTCTTCTTACAAGGATACCAGTCAAATCAGATTAGGGCCCATTCCAAAGACCTCATTTTAACTTCATTACTTCTGTAAAGACCCTGTCCCCCACTACAGTCACATTCTGAAGTTCTCGAGGTTGGGACTTCAACATATGAATTTGGAGGGGACACAATTCAGTCTGTAACAATCTCTTACCTGCATCGCATCTGAATCCTGATGCCAACATTCAGGACATTGCTGAGATATACAATGGGAAAAGGAAAGAGGAAGGAAGCCAGTGTTTATTAAGCTTCTTTTGTGTGGAACATTGGGCTAAGTAGTTCAGAGACTTTATTGCTACTCACAGCTACTTGCTGTGTATTTACTCTATGCCAGCACCTTTACATACAGTCTCTTTAATCCTCACAACAAAGAGTCAGGCCAGACATAAGCCCCACTTAGAATACTCAACTGAAGTGCAGATGTCAGAAGTAGCTTCTAGAGCTGGGATTCATACCCAGGCCTGTCAGACTAAGACTCCTTTGCTCACCTTCCACAACACCAGAGTGACACCTGTCTACTCAGATCAGGCAAGCCATGGCTGTTTTAGGTTGCCTGATCTAATTCCAGGAACATGTTTTCTACTACGAGTGGAAAAACTGAGACCCAGAGAGAATCAGACTCATGGCCCTACTAAACTTCTTGGAGAGATGTTGTAACCAACTGATATGTGACTCTTTCCAGGATGCATAGTTACACTTTAACCAGAGACACCATTGTCTTCTGATCATGTTTTCAGGCCCTGAGGAGAACTTCTATGGGAAAGATTCTTGGTCTGGGGAATCTTCAAATCACATGTATTTTTCTAAGATCGCATGTATTAGTCAATGAGTTTATCTGTCTGTCTGTCTGTCTGTCTAACTGTAAAACCACCCATGTCCTTCATCTATATTCACAAGATACAAAGGGCTTGAAATCTCTGGATTTCCTGAGAA
>NW_007729279.1:233969-248584 GCF_000696425.1 Galeopterus variegatus | reverse complement strand
AGCAAGAGAGCTAAACTGCTCCCTCGCTCTCCTTATAAAACCATTGGAACCATGCCCATTCCCCTATGAATGGATCAATCCATACACCAGGGCTCAGTCCTTACAATCACCTCTTAAAGGCACAACCTTTCAAAATACCGTAATTGGAATTCCCACCAATTATGGAAACTGTTACAATGGGGGTCAAGTTTCCAATACATGAACTTTCGGGGGACACATTTGACCTGTAGCAAATAGTTATTGACCTAATATTACGTTGGTTGGAAAACCAAAGAGACTTGTTCAAAAATCTTTGGGCTAACGTTTGTCCCGTTTTTTTTTTTTTTTTTTTGTCTTTTTTACTGACCAGTAACAGGATCGCAACCCTTGGTGTCGCGCCCGTACTGGGGACCGGCAACAGGATCGCAACCCTCGGTGTTGCGCCTGCACCACGCTCAGCCAGTGAGCGGGAACCGGTCTCCACATGGGATCCGAACCCTCGGTGGGAGCGCCACCGCACTCCCAAGCGGCACACTCTCCAGTGTGCCACCGGGCCGGCCCTGTCCCCTGTTTTAATTTGTATCTCACTGCTATATAAAAGAAGCAACTAATTAATTTGGGTCTGCCATAAGAAGGACGTCATCCTCATTCTTGGTGAATATTCCTAAGATATCCATATCATCAACAAAGTGCCACTGCCCAGAGTGCTTGAAGAACCCTTGCAAACAAACATAATAAAGAAAACCCAAAAGAGAAAATGGGGAAACAATTCACAGAAGAGAACACCCTGAATGGTCAAAAAAACACGTAAAGAGATGCTCACCTTCAATAGCAATCGGAGTAATGCAAAGTGAAACAGTGGCAAAATGTCCATCGTACCCTACTGAGTATCGTTTTGGCAAGGTCAAGGGAGAATGAGAACTGTCCTACGGTCCTGGCTGCAGTGTAAACACATTGGAGACCAATTTAGAAACAGCTAGAAAGTTGAAGCTTTGCATACCATACATAGGCTAAAAATGCTATCACACAAGTGCACAAGAAGACCTATGCAATAATATTTGGAAGCAACCTTCATATCCATCGATTGGGGAATTGAAACATAATTTTGATACATTCCTAAATGGAAAACTATATAGTGATTTAAATATGAATGAGTTAGTTCTATAAGCATCAAAATATGGTATCTTAAAAAGAAGGATTTGAAGCAAATATGGCAAAAGTTTGTTAAATCTGGATGGTGGGTACTTTTATGTTTCCTTGAAATGTTATGCAAAAAATAAAAATATGTTTGCATAATAAAAATATGGCTGACCAGTTAGCTCAGTTGGTTAGAGAGCAGTGTTATAGCACCAAGATTAAGTGTTCTGATCCCCATATCAGCCAGCTGTCAAAAAAATAAAAATTAAAAAATAAGAATAAACAATAATAAATAATTTATCCAATTAATTAACATACACAATGAAATAAAACAGAGGGTACACCAGGCCTGCGCCGAAATGACTATGCAGTCCTGGGCCAGAGCAGATGCGTGGAGCCTATCTCAGGCGAGCCAGTGGGCACCCAAACGCCCAGCTCAGTCAGTATGGATTGAAGGGCTGTGGCTGTAGAAATGGGACGGGCCACAGGGAGCAGTGACCTGGTAGGGAGTCAGGCATGTGGGCTGGGCTGGGTGGGGGTGTGTGGAGGAGGAAGGGCTTGTGTCCCTCCTCTGGGCTGTCTGGGTCCAGCTGAGAAGGGGCAGGTGGAGGGGAGGGCATCTGGGCTGAGTGTCAAAATTCCCCTAGGGGAAGGTGTAAGGGCTCATGGGGACACTTCCTTCCCCCTTATTCCCTCCTGTGAGGCTCTCCTGCCTCCTTTCTTTCCAGCCCTTTCCTCACTCAGGAGTTGTCTCTTCCTTTCTCCAGCTGTCCATCATGGCCACCTCTATTCTGTTTACATACAGTGTTGATGTCTATATCAATTTATTTGCTTTATCTGTTTAGTAAGAGGCTGAGTGATGGTAACTTAGAAGACAATAGTTTAATTTTTCTTATATCACTAGAAATTAGAATTAAATTAATTTTTAAAAATTTTGTGGCTTCTAATAGATATTCCCTCACCCTGCTCAGCAGCTCTTGAGGCAAAAAAAGGGGGGGGGGCTTTTCTTCTAATATCTAATTGATTTCAAGTCTTTTCCAATAATAATAATCTATTAAAAATAGATTTACTGTGTGCCAACCATTGTGTGGCCTCAGTACTTTAGATGAATTATTTCATTTAATTCTCATAAAATAAAAAAGAGACAACCTTATGAGGTAGCCTGTCCCCATGTTTCAGGTTTTCCCCATCTCACAGCCCTGAAACCGAGGCTCAAAGGACCTGAGAAATGTAGGTGACTTCTACAAAATGGCCCAGCAGAAATGAAAGTCCAGTCAACTTCTGGAGCCCAGCCCTAACCATAGGGCTACAAGAGAAGAATTGTCCCAACAGGATGTCTGGAGAGCACTCTTGAGCACATTATTTTACTCAATGTTATAGGTTTTAGGAGTTCCTGTTTTCCCATAAATTTAAAACATTGTGACTTTTCAGTATAAGTGCTCAGATGATTAAATTTTTAACAACAAAACTGAATTTTATTTTGAAGGTGTCATATGCCTCTTAAACATGGAAAACTATATTATGGAAGAAACATCAAGCATCTAATAAACCATTTCTCTCTCTCTCTCTCTCTCTCTCTCTCTCTCTCTCTCACACACACACACACACACACACACTCACAGGCACCCACACTTCCGGATCTACTAACCTAAATCAGCAGGCTACATGGTTTCTCAGAGACTCCCCTCAGCATTAAGGATGCTAATTGCTACTCTAGCAGTTACTGGAAGATCAAAGAGCCGCCCACAGCGCAGAGCTGCGTTTCATCTTCCGCAGACCAAACACTAATACTGCCCATCCTCCACCAGCCGGCTCCTCTCAAGCTGGCACGTTGGACCGATTCCCTTTCCTCGTCCCCACATGCTCTCCCCCGCCCCTAAAATAGCTCTGTGCCAAAAATAAACACAGAAAAATGCTGCGGAATGAATGCAGAAAGGTAACTTCACTATCATTATGCTCCCCTCCTAATTACATGTACCATGGTTTGTCTCAGGATGTGCTTGTTTGTTTCTGGTAGCCATTCAGAAACCTGTCAAAAGGAACCCTCCCCAGTCCCTCTCCTAGGAGCTGGAGCCAGAATCCTGCAGCCTTGTCGTCCCTCTGGCACTGAAGGCCCTGGGCACAAACCATGAACCCCCATCCTGCACTCTGGGTCCCAACCCTTGTGTGCCACACGGTCAGTGGGCTTTCACTCAGGAGGGTTCTGTGTTTTGCTGCAAAGCAGGGCTATGAGAAAGGGTCCCCCTTTCCTGGGGCAAGAAATCACTCTTCTGGGGCTGGCAAGGATAGCAGAAAGGGTCTTTTGTCATGCACAGCAAAGTGGAGTTGGCACAACCAAAGAGACCGTGTCACTCTGATGGTGTAAACTGGCCCTGAGGCAAAATAAACAAGGCTGCTTTCCAGAGTCCAGGGGCTCCAGCAAAGTCCTCCCTAGTTCCATAAAGGGGAAAATCACGAGAGACCGAATGGCTGGCCGAGGAGCCCCTTAGAGCAGGGTCAAGAGACGGGGTCTCAGAAGAGAGGCTGGGTCAAGGTGACTGTGAACGGGGTATCCTTGGTGGAGCAGGAGCATCAGCCACTACCCTCCGTAAAGATGGACACTGTGCACAGCAACCAGCAGCTCGAGGTTCAGGACAAAGCTGCCCAGCACAGAAATGGGTCCCACTCTCATGCAGCGGTCTGCTTCCTCCCTATCCCCTGAGAAGGGGCCTCTTCCCACTGCATCTGGCAGTCAGGGGCAGCTCTTCCAGCCCTAGTCACTATTGGGGAGCCGAGACCTGGACCCACATTCCCACTGAATCCCCACCCTGGACTCCTGCAGTGAGCTCAGCCCTGTCTCTGTCCAGCACCTGCTGCCAGCATGGATCCCTGTGTCCTGGGGGCCACATGTTGTCAGGCCCTCCTCACCATGCTGAGCATCCTCTGTTCCTGGCTTTCAGAGATCTCTACATCTCTGTATCTTTCTTTCTTCCTTTTTCTTTCTTCTTTTTTCTCTTTCTAAGTATGATTTCCCCTCAAAGAAGAAGTGTTTCTAAAACCCAGCCCCACTTTTCCATATCTAGCTCAATCCCTCTGATTTGGGTCCCCCCCAACCCCACCCCACGCCGACCCATCAGTCTTCTAATAGTTTGCCATTTCCTGCCTCTGCTTTCTTACTGCCAAGTGCAATCTTCTGCAAGGATGGTTCTGTTCAGTGCATATCCCTGCTCAAATGCTCTCAATGACCCCTGTTAAAGATTTTACTACTTATGCTATGTCAAGTATCCCTGAGGGAAGTTACATAAGTGAAATATCAACCCTCAGTTCTAATTCGTGCAATCTTTCTGTCTGGGCAAATGGACTTGGCTCACAGGGGTTCAAGTTGCAGAAAGATCCTGAGAGCCTAGGGACAAGATAGGGACTAGATGAACAGGTGCTGAGTTTTGGCCACCAAGACTGAGACCCTGAACAATAATTCCTAGACAAGGTGGGAGAGAAATGTACCCCCAGGGGTTAGAGATTCAGGATGCACATGCTTGTTCTGGGAACGATGGTGGGAGGAGATTTGAATATAATACAGTACAGAGTCACTAGATTGTCTCATACAAAATCCCTCATCCCTACCATCCCTTCTAGCACCAGCTTCTTGGAATAAAAAGCGAAGGGAAGAGGAGATAAGAAGTGCGTCAGGTGAGAGATGAGAAGCACGCAAGCTGCTGTGGCAGAGGTGATCGTCTGACACTGGACCTTCCTCTGTTGTGGTCAGCAAGAAGGCAGAGTAGCCAAATCCTCAGCAGCCACAAATGGAGACATCATCCTGCAAGCCTGGGCCACTCAGACAGTCATAGGAAAGGTCAGAGCTGAAAGGAGAAAGAGAAGAGATTGCTGTTGGGTTCACACGTGAGACACACTGGGGATCCCTTAAACGGAAAGGCAAGATTGTAGGGAAGCACTTTTCCAGGTGGGATCTGAGTCAGTGCCATTACAGGAACAGGTCTCCCTCATTTCCATATTCAGGCCAGTAATCTGAGGGAATGTAGGTGATAGCTGAATTACTTGCAAATTGGAGGAAGAAACTCCTCCCTCGCCTGCACTCACACTTGGCCCCTGGCCCTCAGACTGAATGTGAAGGGTTCAGCTCTCGGTGAACCCACCCCAAGTGTCACTGCCGTCATGCTTCTTCTCGTGCTATATCTAGCTGGGGTGCCCTCCCTTCCTCCGCTTACCCAGCTTTAGTTTTTAAAATATTATTTATCTTTCAAGGCCCAACTTATCTCTTACATGAAGCTTTCCTTACTTGTCTCAGCACTAAGTGATTTTTCTCTCCCGGGTTCACATGGCCATTTCTGCTTGCATTATGATTCCTCCCACATCCTACTTTCTGACGGAGCTATTTGTGTGACTATGAGGTCACCAGGGGCTTCCAGGAGGCTAAATCCCATGGGCAGTTTTAGTCCTCCTCTTTCTTGATCTCAACCATATTTCATATTCTTGGATATACTTTCCTTCTTAGAATTCTTACTGCCTTTGGCATCTCTATAGACATCTGGGATTTTGCCTGCCTGGCTTCTTCTGCTTCTTCAGGTAACAGCACTTTGATTTTCTTTTGAGGAACCATCCTTCCCCCAACTTTCAGTCCATGTGAGTAGGACTAATGTCAACTCCCAGCTTGGAGATGGGCATCTAACCTAAGCCATGATAACGATAGTGATGTCTGGTGTTTTTTGCTGGAACCAACAGAAGAGAGACATTTTCCTTACTTTGGGTAGGATGTAAACTTAGGTTCTGCTAGTGACCTGATTAGACCACCACACAGGAAGACCCACTTGGCAAGGAAGCCCATCCAGAAGAAGATAGAACTGAGAGATGGACAGAGAGGCAGTTTCCTGAGGACCAGACTGAGCACTTAGATCCAGACATACCTGACCAGTCCTGATCTTAGGTTATAGGAGCCAATCAATTTTTCATTTTTGCATATATCAATTGAAGATGGATTTTAGTAATGTGCATTTGAGAGTGTCTTAATCCAACCTCCAGCATGCTGCATACTCCTGCCTTTCTTCCTACCTGCTTGTTCCTTGTCAATCTCCTTCACTGACAAATCCTCCTCTACTCAGACTTTAAATGACAATCCATCAAAGATTGGTCCTAGTGCCCCTTCTGTTCTTGGTCTTTATGTCTCTTTTGGCAATTTCAACAACCCATGCCTTTAATCACCATCTCAAATTTATAGCTAATTTAACCCACGTCTCTCTGAGAACTCCAAATATGTATATGCATCTGCCAACTCAGTGTGTCTACTCAAATGCCTCAAAGGCTCATTAAGCTGGTTGCATCAATCCTGAATTATGAGCTTTCCTTCCCAGACAGCTCTCCTCCTCTGTTCCTATGATGGCAAACAGCACATGACAAAAACCTAGGGTCATGTAATCTAGTCTCCACACTTAAGCAAAAGTGATCTTTCTAACACAAATTATATTATGTCTCTTCTGCTCAAATGTCTCCAAAACCTTCCCACTGCTCGCAGGATAAGGACGAGAATCAGCAGCACAGACCCCAAAGTCCTGCCAGTGTGGTCCCGCCCACTTCATCTCTCAGTGCTGTGCTCCTTGCCCCCTGAGCTCAGTCACTCTGGCCCCTTACTTTTCCTCTGAAGGCGGCAGGCTCTCTCCCACCTCAGGGCCTTTGCACTCAGTCTTCCCTTTGCCTGGACCCTCCCCATCTTCACCTAGGTCACTGTAAATCAGATCTCCTCTAGAAGGTCCAAGAAGCCTCCCTTACTCTTCCAGATTGCATCAGGCCACCACAGTACACTCTCACAGCCCCCGGCAACTTTCCTTCTTCAGACTGTGGGTTGATTCTGTGGTTAAAAACTATGTTCCTACAAGACTAAGCTTCAGGGGTGATGACCTTGTTCGTTTCTCTTATTCATGTTTCCTTAGCACTTAGACCTGCCATATAATGGGCAGCAGGCATCAATTGATATTTGCAAAATAAAGTGGTGAAGACTTGATGTTTCCCACTAAGTGAATCAGCTCTTGTGGAAGCAGGTGGGTTTGCAGGAAAGGCAGCATCTGAGCTGTCAGACTGCCGGTGATATAGCTGGAGAGTGGACAGGGGAACTTCCAGGGGAAATAGCACCCCCATGGGCAGACAGAAGCCCGAGAGCACAGCAGGGGGAGGCCAAGTCTGAACTAAAGTCTCACTGTTAAGGGGAATTAGGAAATGACATGATCGTGGGGCAGTGGATTTGTAGATAGATATTCATTCGGTGAGGCTGTTGAGTTGAAAATGAAGTGGAAAGTCCCAGGTGATATTTTCTAATACAGATGAATTTTGAGGATAAGCATTTATAACCTAATCAAAGAGCTTCTAATGGTGTGATTTGTATCACATATAAAATTAAAGAGTAAGATAATGGCATGGGTGGACTTGTGGCTAATTCTGTTATATAATCTTCAGATGCGTGATATCAGTGCTATTGTTGTATGTTAAAACTTTTAAAGGGAAATGTGTGCTAGTACTCTTGGAAAATTAATAAGGCGGGGGCAGAGGAAGCATCCCCCTCTGTAAGCTACCTGTACCAGGAGATCTTTATGTATTACCAAACAGTAGAAGCTGCTTGGACAGGGAAGTCAGGAACAAAAAATAAAGTGTTTGTTTTTTTAATTTCATAAATATTTATTGGCCACTTAATTTATGCCACTTCTGCTGCTTCCTAAGTGTATGATCTCATTTAACTTCTTTGTGTCTCTCAGTAAAATTGGAATAATAAAGTTTGGGGGGGAGGGTTAAATGAGATAATAATATAGGGTCTTAAGAACAGTACCTGATACAATATAAACAATCAAAAACTTAGCTGTTAGTATTTTCTAATATTTTATCATTACCACACCCTGGGCCCTTTTGAGGAGCTGTGGCCACAGTTGTAAAGAAGGAGGCAAGATCTGACTCTCATGAAACTTGTGCTCCAGTTAAGGTGGAGACAAATTAATAAGTAAACTAGTAAAAAGATGATTTCAGAAAGGGATAGATGCAAAGAAAGTCCAAGGGTGGATTGTTCCTGGGGGCAGAGGCCACTTTCAAAAGGGCAGCCAGGAAAGTCCTCTCTAAAGAGGTGACAGTTGAGCTGAGACCTGAATGATAGGTGCCCTGCAAAGAATCCTAGCGAGGGCATTCCAAGCCAGATGCACAGCAAGGGCAGAGGCCCTGCGGCAGAACTGAGATGAATGAAGTGTTAGAGGCATGAGAATACAGTGTGTCTACAGTGTGGGGAGAGAGGAAGAAAACAGTATGAGATGAGGTCAGATGCAATGAGGTGGAGAAAACCATCAGTACCTGCTGGACTGACCCAAGAGCAAATCTGTATATTCTGCAATGATCAGAATCTTGAGGGGACATGCCTGCTGGTAAGAGACTACAATTCAGCAGAGTGTGACCTTGATGTAACCAGGAGTCAGGACCCTGAGCGTAGAGGAAAGATAGTAGCTGGTGCCAAGTCAGAGACTTACCACAGCCTGGCCCCAGACGGACCATGGTCTCTAGGAGGCAGGACCCCTCTGGTGGCCGTCTATCTCCCCACCTACTCACTGTGGCCGGTACTGCTAGTTGCCAAACCATTGTCCATTCCCTCTTTCTTCCATACTGCAGAAGTCTGACTTTGTTCAAGGCAGCAATACGCCAGCCCCCCCATGAAACAGGTTCAGTCCAACCCAATCAAAACAAGCCTGCAACTTGAAGCCTATGGTGGAAAAGGTGCCCAGAACCCCAGCCCCAGGGAAACAGACTTTCTCTCTTAGGTGCATAATCCAAAACCATCTGCCCCACACTCAGCCCGGACACTGAGAACTGAGACCACCCCTTACTGTCAACATTAGCATGACTTTGCTATCCCACTGTCCTTATTATGATGATTTTATTTTTCCAGGATAGTCTTGCTGAACTTCACAAAAGACTCATTAATTCTTTCATGGAAAGCATCAGCAGAGGATTTTTACCCTAAGATTCTTTGCATCCCCCCTCTAGAATCCTCACCTTCCTCTTTCAACCAGTCTTAACTTGAACTAAACTTCCAGTTCTCAAGAAATTCTTACGTTACCTTCCCACCTCGGAGACGTTGCCCAAGCTCTATAGAAGTGGTGTTTGATCTCCCTTCCCATGGTGAGTGATACTGTCTGCTTTCCTTATCTAAAGGTTCTGGCAGTAAGGTCTAGGAAGCCCTTGACAGGCCTGTCTGTTAACAAAAACTTTGCTAATATTACTTATACACATACAAGCTATAGATATCTTTCAAAAACTAAAGATTTCAACAATGATTTTAAAAGATCTGATTTAAAGGAGTGCAGATAAATGTACATCAACTTGCAGATATTGCTCTGAGACTTGTTCAAGTGCCTTTTACCAGAAAATCAGGTTATATAAACCTAGTGCAATTTCCAGAAGTCCTCAATGAGAGATGTAGAGGACGAAAGATATCTCTTCCTCACCTATCCCATGTTCATGGTTGAAGCCCCGTAAGAAAAGAGAGATTGACAAGAGGAAAGCATACCAATTTATTCAATGTAAGTTTTATGTGAGATGGGAGCCTTCAAAGGAAATGAAGACTCAAAGAAATAGTCAAACCTATGTATTTTTATGCTAGGTTTGGTGAAGAGTGGATAATCGTGGAAAAATATAATAGGGCGAAAAGGGTATGATCTAATGGTAATAACTGGGGGAACTTAACGAGGCCTGTTTGCTCAGATTCTTCTCCGTGTTCTTGTGTCTTCAAAGATGAAGATGTTTTCTCCTCCAGGTTTAGGGAGCGCACCTCTCACATGAGGATTTTTATGACCTTATTCAGGAGAAGGTCAGAAAACCCTTCCCAAGTTTTATGACCTGCTTCAGGGAGGAAGGATGGGGAAGGCCAGAGAGACCTTTCTGCTCTACAGTTTTCCCAAATTCCTTCAGCTTCAAATATTCAATATGCCAAGATGCCATATTTTGGGGTACCATGTCCTCAACCCAATCAGAGACCAGATGCCACAGTCCTTTTTAGAAAATATTTTCCTTTATGTTTAAAATCATCTATAATTTAAGCTCTTATCTTTCCTAAATGAGAACAAATACAATTACTAACAAAAGATACTACAAAATTAATGCATCTTTTATTATTTTCTATGCTATTAGGATCAGCAAGAATGTTAACAACCTAATATTTTTCTAGTCATTTCTACATCTGGAGTTCTGAACAGTGGTTTTTTTACTATTATTTATATATAATTATTCTTTGGTTGATAATAACAAATTCATTAAATTGGTGGTATAGGGCGAAAGGTGTGATACTTTTCCTCATCTGTCATAGGGGTCATGGCCAACACTCCTGTAACAAGACAGATTAACAAGAGAAAAGCATAATGATTTTATTTATTCTAAGTTTCACATAACATGGGAGGTTTCAGAAATGAAGACCCAAAGACCTAGGGGTATGATCTGATGGTAACAGACTGACCGGGGGAACCCAGCAAGGACTGTCCAGATTCTTCTTGGCCTCTCTGTGTAGCAGTCCTTCCCCACAGGGTTTAGGACAGGACACCTGTCGTATGAGGTTCTTCAAGGGAGCAGGGAGTGGCCTTTCTAGGCTTGATTTGGGGAAGAAGAGTTCAAGTTTCTATGACCCATCTTAGGGAAGAGGAATTCTGGTTTCTATGAATAGCTTCAGTGGGAGAAAAAGGGGCAGGAGACTGGAGGGCAGGAGAAGGTCAGAGAGACCTTGCTTCTAAGGCCTTTTCAATCTCCTTCACATCAAAGTACTCAGCATGCCAAGGCACCATACTTTGCGGTATTATGTTCTGAGCCCCAACAGTTGATTTTCTGACCAGTTTCCACAGCCAATGGACTTGGCAGGTATAACATTTCTTTGCAAAATGTCACTAATGTTATATGAAAACAAAAAAAATTCAAGAGAGAAATCTTAAAAGTGCTTTTGCAATGCACAACAAACTGTCATGGAGTGGTTTATTATGTGAGTCGACTCAGGAGTGAGAGCCTGGGGGTGGGAGAAGGCCCAGGAGACAGGGGCCAGAGGTGCTATCCCGGTTCTATTGCAAACAAGCTCCAGAACCCAGATACAGGCACAGGGATAAGCACTTTTTGTGAGTTATCTTATCAATACCCCGTGAACTAGGTACTACTTAATGTGCATTTCACCAAAGAAAAAAATTAGGTACAGAACAGTTAAGTTACATTGAAGATCATACAGCTAGTAAGTGCTGGAACCAGAATTCAAGCCAGAGCCATCTGTTGTAGCCTCTGTGCAGTAACACCTGTTAGCGGTAGTGGCAGAGCAGAATGAGAGGAGGCCAAACGATCAAGGTCCACACAGTCTTTGGGGCACTGGTGGGTAGACTGGGAGGCTCATATTACACATTGCATCAAACTCCAGGCCGTACTGGAGGAGCAGAGATAAAGTCCTCCCTTGTTTCCTGCCATGAGACTCGGGCCAGACCCAGGAGCTGCCGCTTCCTCCTCTAGCAGCCTGGTACTGAACACTCACTGCCAAGGAGGTCCTGTTAACAAGGCAGGCTCCAAATACAAGCAGAATGCCAGTGTGCAAGGGGTGCTTGCCACCGGGCGGCTCCCCTGGCTGAACACGGTGCAGGAAGGACGACAGCAAGACATCCAAGAAGCTAGGTGAGCTGGAGTCAGCGGCCACCAAGAGGCAGACTGTGGATTGCGTTAGGCTGTAATGAGCAGGGAGGTCCAAGGAGACTGCAAGGCTGAGGACACAGGATGTGGCAGAAGCCAACAGACTGTGGCAAATGTCGGTCAGTAATGGGCCACCTACTGAGATGAACTAAAAGACAAAGGCAGATGGCAGAGAGCAGTGGGTAAATTCTGGGGAAGGGCCACGAAGAAAACTGCAGACAGATGAGCAAGGGTGACAAGAAGGGAGTCCCCTGAGGGAAAAAATATTTTCTGGAGATGGAGAGACTTTAGGACCAGAAAGAACCACCAAGTGGGTTGTCCTTGCCTGTGACATGGTTCTGACATGACACTTCATGTCGTTACTGGGGAACACCCCTTGGCGTCTTTTGGAAATGTGGAGAGGGGGCTCTGCTCCCAACATCACTGGCCTCATACCGGTGAGAAGGTAAGCCACGTGATGGCCATGGCCATGATGATTTTACTCACCCCTGTGTCTCCAGGACACGACACAATGCCTGGGATGTGGCACATGCTCAACTAATAGCACTTTAACAAAATAATGAAAGCAGGAGGGAAGGCAGGAGGGAGGGCAGGAGGGAGGCTGTGGCCCAGGGGCAGCAAGCTACACCTGCTTAGCCCAACTGACTTTAGAAGGACTAGGTAATAAGTCACCTCCTGCCTCTCCCTGCCTCCCCACCTCCTCTCCACTCACACCTGCACAGACCCGTGTCACCAGCTGCAACATAAAAGAGGGCCGGACAACCTGGGGCATGCATAGAAAAGCTCCAAGGAAGCTCTGGGAGCTCCACGCCCACCCCAGGGCCTCCTGGTCATGCCTGCGGGGCCTGAGTCGGTCTCTGCAGTCTCTCCCGCCGCCCCGGAGTTCACTTCTGGTCCTTGGCAGTCTATAAAACACAGCCCAACAAGTGAGCTCGCTGAACACACATCCGTAAGTTCTCAACTGCTTGGTGAACCCAACCCCACACGGGAGCTGGATGGGGCTTCCCTCTCCTCAGACAAATACTATCCCTTCTCTCCATACTGGAACAACCTAGAATTATGGTCAAGAAAAAGAGCTGGGACAGAGGGTTGTACCTTGTTTATCAGGATAGGCTAGTTTGTGCTGCAGTATGACAAAAACCTCAATGACTGAAAAACAAGGTTTATTTTTCACTCATACGACCTATCCATCATAGTGTGGTCAAAAACTCACTTCTACACTGTCCTCTCTCTGGGACTTAAGCTAGTAGTTTGTTCCTCACTCATATGACCTGTCCATCATAGTGTGGTCAAAAACTCACTTCTACACTGTCCTCTCTCTGGGACTTAAGCTAGTAGAGCAGCCACCATGTTCCTATGGTAGAAGGAAAGAAGACTGCAGAGGTTCTCACACTGGCGCTTATATACTCGTCTGGAAGTCACGCAGGTCACTTCCATGCAGAGTCACTGGCTGGAATAGACACCTGGTCCCATACAGCCACAAGGGGTCCAGGAGTACAATCCTACCATGCGTAGGGAAGGCGGAGAGCTGGAAATAATGGTCCTCATCTGGAACAGAGCCTTATGGGTGTGACCCAGTTAATCCTAAATCCTTCCTCCTCCTCGCGTACTAGATGCCCTTTGTTGACAAGTGGCCAGTGGCCTAGCCCAGAGGGCAGGAGGCAGTTTCTAGTCAAGCCTGCTGCTCATGGGACCCCTGTTCTATACTTTCATGTATCCTTCATTCTCAGCTTTCCAGACAGGGACAACCCTAACAGGGATAGGGAACAGTGTCAAGGCAGTGCAGCTGTGCTCCTGAGACCCCGGCCAGGGGAAAGATCATCTTCTCCACAGTGAATCATTGGCTCCCATCAAAAATCCAGTGAGGGTCATGTGGAGTAAACAACTACAACGATGCAGCTAATTTGAGGATTTGTTTCCTTAAAAAAAAAAAAAATAGAAGTTTCCCCTACCTCATTTTAGTAATGGAGCAGCACTGTTCATAACTAAACAATCCACATGTCATAACCGACTTTTCTGTTACTTGACAGGATGGGTTTAGGGGAGGCAGGTGGGCAGGGAAAGGGGAACGTATTAGTCCGTCTCTGTTGCTTATAACAAAATACCTGAAACTGGGTGATTTATAAAGAAAACAAAAATGTATTGCTTACGGTTTCTGAGGCTGGGGAGTTCAAAGTCCAGGGAACACATCTGGTGGGAGCTTTCTTTGGTGGTGACGTCACACCTCCAAGGGTCTCACGTTGAGAAATGGTGGAGCAGAGAGAGAGAGACTCTCACATCCTCTCCTTTGACACCCTCAGAACTACGGCCCTGAACTAGGGCACGGTCCTTATCATCCAGTCAGCTGCCCAAGGCCCCACCTTTCAACCATCACAATAGGTTTCCCACTCTCAACACTGTCACAGTGGGGGCCACTGTGGAACTTTGGGAGATACGATCTAAGCTTCAGTGAGTTTGGGGGGGGACATTCAATCCACATCAGGGAGGTAGAAAGGGAGAATCAGCGCTGAGGAGAGGTACACAATGAGGCAGAGGAAAAAGGCTGTGGAGAGCAGACAGGCTCAGCCAGGGACAGCAGGGACTACGGAGAAAGGAGGTGGGACGGAGAGGGCATCTGAGGAGAGAGTGCCCGAGAGAAGTGCTGCTATCACACCTTTTTCAAAGTCATCCCAGCTCTTCGACAGGCTAATCTGCTATTTAACAACGCTTCCTGTTTCTTCGAAGGTAGATCAGAGGGCATGTGATTGTCTGAGCCACAGGTGCCAGCATCAGGAGGAGGACAAATATGGCCCCTGAGCTGAGGACCCCAGCGCTGGGTGAGGCCTGTATGCAGG
>NW_007729279.1:223976-232969 GCF_000696425.1 Galeopterus variegatus | reverse complement strand
AAAATGTATTGCTTACGGTTTCTGAGGCTGGGGAGTTCAAAGTCCAGGGAACACATCTGGTGGGAGCTTTCTTTGGTGGTGACGTCACACCTCCAAGGGTCTCACGTTGAGAAATGGTGGAGCAGAGAGAGAGAGACTCTCACATCCTCTCCTTTGACACCCTCAGAACTACGGCCCTGAACTAGGGCACGGTCCTTATCATCCAGTCAGCTGCCCAAGGCCCCACCTTTCAACCATCACAATAGGTTTCCCACTCTCAACACTGTCACAGTGGGGGCCACTATGGAACTTTGGGGGATACGATCTAAGCTTCAGTGAGTTTGGGGGGGGACATTCAATCCACATCAGGGAGGTAGAAAGAGAGAATCAGCGCTGAGGAGAGGTACACAATGAGGCAGAGGAAAAAGGCTGTGGAGAGCAGACAGGCTCAGCCTGGGACAGCAGGGACTACGGAGAAAGGAGGTGGGACAGAGAGGGCATCTGAGGGGAGAGTGCCCGAGAGAAGTGCTGCTATCACACGTTTTTCAAAGTCATCCCAGCTCTTCGACAGGCTAATCTGCTTTTTAACAACGCTTCCTGTTTCTTCGAAGGTGGATCAGAGGGCATGTGATTGTCTGAGCCACAGGTGTCGGCATCAGGAGGACAAATATGGCCCCTGAGCTGAGGACCCCAGCGCTGGGTGAGGCCTGTATGCAGGGGAGTGACAGGAACTCAAGGCCTCGAAGAGGGTGGGCGTGAGACGCAGACCTGTGGAAATGAGAGGTCACGCAGGGAGCTGACCATCTACACCGACCCAACTCTTCCGAGCCTGGGTGAAAGGGAGGGAGTGCGCTGAGGAAAAGCTGTGGCTACACTTTAAAATACCATATTAAGCACCATTTAGTTTTTCGTCTAGATCTCAAGAGTTAAACCAGGTGACTTCTGCTGGGGTTTTTTTTTGTTTTGTTTTGTTTTTTTCTTTATTCTGTGTTTGTTCCATGAGAAGCCATGTGTCTCCTCCTGCATAGATTCTGGAACCTGCAGAACCTGTATGGGCTGCTGAGGTGAGTGGAGAAAGCTCAAAATGAAGACACCATGCTTCAGGTGTCTTCACTGCCCACACAAAAACAGGTCTCCAGGCCACTGCCCCACCTACCCACGAGGCCTGCACTCTCACTTAGAGGCCATTTCTTTCTTGCCCCAGCTGTGGTCTTGGCCCAGTGACAGTTCCATCAAGCCCGTGCTACGCTGGAGAACCGGCACTATTTCTGCTGGGGCCTCCCTAGTGGCTTTCCCTTTCTGAGCAGCAGAGGACGTGGGCAGTTGTTGAGACATCGAGTGAGGCACAGGAAAGATGCGCAGTTCCAGAGAGGAGAGGAGAGGACAGCCAGCCGTGCTTAGCCGGGAAGGGGCATGACCGCACGGGGCAGCCAGCAGGGGTGTGGCTGTGGGAATCTTGATAAGGTGGGGAGTGCTGTGGACTCCTCCTGAGGGCTGCCCACTCTCCCACGCGCCCAAGGCACGCAGGACAGCCACACACTGTCATCGCCCAAGTCTGCAGGCATCAGGAACTTAATCATTGGAGAAGCAGAATCCCATCGCACTTTCCATGCCAGCTCCTGACTTCATTTGTGCTGCCACTTTTTTTTTCCTTTTTCATAACACAGTTAAATGAATCTGAAAGATGTTCAGAACTAGTTTTTTGCTAAGGGTCTCTGGGAAAGGATACAGAGTGAGGGATTTCATTCATTCATCCCTTCATTGGCTGAACAAATATTTACTTAGTGCCTGCTGTATACCAGGATTCTCATATTTGTTTTTCCAAGGTGTAACAATTGGGATTTAGAGCCACCACCCTAGAAGGCAGCACTTGCCATATTTTCTGTGTTCAACACAGGGGAAGCTGTAATATTTGGACAGCACGATGGGGCTAAGTGGACGTGATCAGAGCCAAGGAGAGACTGCTGGGCTCCTAGGAGTTGAAGGGATCACAGGTGGGAAACTCTGCATGAGAGGGGGGGCTCTTGCATGATTTCTACTAATGAGGTATAAAGTGGTGCTGAAATCCGGGCCTGACAATCTTCTCAAATGCCTGAAAAGGAAATCCACCCTCCCATGGCCATTTCTCTTTCTCTTTTGTTTTGAGAGTTTGTCAGAAGTGAGTTTGTACAGAAAAATGCTAGCCACTAGGTTAGCTACGATGTCAAGGGAGGTAAACAATTTAGAATTTCTTTCTCTACAACTGTGAATCCCAAGTCAAGTCTACTGGGGACTTTTAAAGGACAGGGATTCAGACCCACGTGTTTCTCATAACTAATACAGGATTGTTTAGAAAACTGGCTGGAATGGATATTCCCAAACTCTTCATGGTCCTCCTCACCAGAAAAATCGACCTGTTCTTTGGCTGGTCAGACCAGGAATGCAGTTCTGTCAGGGAGTTTGTGGATCATAAAGTCCCACAGCCACGAGGTATTTTCAGCTGGAGCATAGGGGTTCCTGAGACGCGCCTCAGGTGCTGCTGGGAATGGAAACCTCTGACCTCTCTCCTAACTCACCAGAGAAGACCCATGGCAATATTCTTTATGTATGTTAGTTTCCCAAGGCCCAGCAAGGCCACCGACTCCCCGAGCTCACACAGCGTCACAGAGCCGGCCCTGGAGCACAGCTGCACTTCCTGCAGGGACTTCCCACTGCACACCCAAGTCAGCTTCTGTCTGGCCAACGATGCCACGACCTTTGATTTCCCTCACATGTTTTTAGGGGGCATTTAATATACTGATTTTTACTTACCTTGTATTTAGCAGTTTTCAAAATGAACTTCTATTGAGCCTCTCCTGCTTTTGCTTTGTTTAATAGAGAGATTCTTAAGGGAGAAAGCCCTAGCTAAATGTTTTCATTTGGCCGAGGATAAGGATAATCTTGTTATGTCAATACACAGGTGCTGTGATGAGCCCCATTTGTCACCTTCCTGTCATCTCCTTGTTGGGGGGAGTGAGTTTGTGGAAGCAAACAGCATGGGAGAGGCAGCTGCGGCTTGCACTGATACGACACCCCCCACCCCACCACACACACACACACACACATGTTAGAAGACAACCTTTGCGGGTGGGGAGAGGAGGCAGATGCTTGGGATAAACCTATGTATATCATGACAACATCTCCTCCAAACAAATTATTTCCTTCTCAGCACTACCTTAGTAGTCAACTTTTCCATTATTGCCCAGCTTTATCTTCCTGTCAGCATAAAAAATGCCATCATGAGGTAAAATGTGCATGATATCCCGGTAAATGCATACTGTCAGGAGGTTTCACTGCTATAAACGTGCCCTCTCGTTCCCTCCACTCCCACCCGCTCTGTGCTTACATCCTGGCACCTGGCAACCCTGTGCATGATACAGTGACACACACGGGGGCAGGCAAGGGATGATAGCCCAGGGGAACCCCCGGCAAAAGGGCAGATCTGCCAAGGACCGTTATCAGTTGAGGTCGAGGGGTGTGAAGTGACTCAGACACTGTGAAGGGGCATTATTCATCTAGAACCGTACTTCCCTTTATCAGAAAGTGTGCTCTTGAAATGCTGTGTCTAAATGAAGTTCTGCAAATCAGGTCCTGTGTTAAATGGGTTGGAGGAGTTTACTATTCAAATGGTTCCTATAAAGCATCTTTTATCGATCAAGACTTCATTCATTCATTTATTTGTTCATTCTTCATTCATTCAACAAATACATATTTATTCAGGACTTTAAGCAGGGCACTGGCTGGGGCATGGGGAGTACGGGGAGAAAGAAGATGTTTACAGATCATTACACAATCACTACAAGAGAGACATATAGGGGTTCTAATTGATCTTTTGCAAAAATGGATCTGCAAAGTTAATTGCTTACAGCAGATTAGTAACTAAATGAAATTAGGTTCTTGGGGCAGCATCTCTTCCTCCCTGACCCACATCCATGCTAGGCATGCCAGCTTGTTCTTCCAGGGCAGGATCTCCCACCTCTTCCTCTCAAAGTTTTAGTTTTAGTTTTGCTTTGATCCAAGTTTTCAGTTGTAGCCTATTTGAAATACAGTGTAATCTCTTGAGCTTGGATCCTAAACATATCGGGGAAAATTACTCTTTGAAGAGTGAGTGGAAGATAAGAGCACCTAGTTTGTGAAAAAAGATCAACACAGACATCTCATTAACAAATATGTCTCTGCCTGTTTATCTCAAACAGGTCAGGCATCTCAGCAAGTGAAGAAAGCAATTAACAGGAGGAAAGGGCAAAGATCAAGCACCCAGGTTGATTTAACTGCTGCCACTGCCGCTGTCTGATCTGTCAGCAGAAGAAACCATGCCTAGTGCTTGATATGATGCCACCCCTCAAGGGGACCACCCAGACACTTGGTACAAGGGGATATATCAGACCCCTTTCACCCCAGGGTGGGGGTGGGGGTGGGACGGGGATGGGGCAGTAATTTGTCCTTTCTGAGATGGATGAGCATTCCAGGTCTGGGTTTTACCTTTCCTGCCCACCACGCCCTGGCCAGCGTGTCTGCCTTGTTGACATCACACATAACATTGCTTCAGACCTAGGGACCCATATTATGGCAAAAGCGGTATGATGACGCCTGTGACTGCAGGATGCATCGTACTTTCCCTACACTGCGTGGTCTGGAGGCTGCCGGCTTCATAGTGTCAGAGGGGCCTCTATAAGGCCCCGCTACAGTGCCAGGTTAGGACAAAGTCATCATTCAAATACTTGGGAGGTGTGGCCCCTTTATCATCACCCCTAGTGACCCACTTATGGAATTTGTGCTTCCTGTTCCTTAAACTTTAGGCAGAAATATCTGAGGCAACCAGAGCCTGACAAAAACATGGCAATCAGGACCTCAGATCTTCAGGGGTGAATTTCAGGGTGGCCACGGGGCAANGAGATGGATGAGCATTCCAGGTCTGGGTTTTACCTTTCCTGCCCACCACGCCCTGGCCAGCCCCTCCATCTGAGAGCATCCAGAGTGTCTGCCTTGTTGACATCACACATAACATTGCTTCAGACCTAGGGACCCATATTATGGCAAAAGCGGTATGATGACGCCTGTGACTGCAGGATGCATCGTACTTTCCCTACACTGCATGGTCTGGAGGCTGCCGGCTTCATAATGTCAGAGGGGTCTCTAAAAGGCCCCGCTACAGTGCCAGGTTAGGACAAAGTCATCATTCAAATACGTGGGAGGTGTGGCCCCTTTATCATCACCCCTAGTGACCCACTTATGGAATTTGTGCTTCCTGTTCCTTAAACTTTAGGCAGAAATATCTGAGGCAACCAGAGCCTGACAAAAACATGGCAATCAGGACCTCAGATCTTCAGGGGTGAATTTCAGGGTGGCCACGGGGCAAGCAACCTACACCCTCAAAACTACCATCTGAGAAGAGGAACATCCTCAGGGCAGCATCAGGGACTGTCGCTTATTCCACCAGCCCTCCTGTTATAAATCTTTTTTGTGTTGTTTTTTTTTTAAAAAAGAAATTGAGAGGAAAACCAGGAACCAGGTGAGTTTGGGGTGAGCTACCACCCCCTTAAATAATCAGTGACAGGTCAGAGTGAGTTTAATCTGGAGCACGAGTAGATTTGAGCAAGAGGAGGCTGTAGCAGACGCGGTCCATGCCCCATCCCTACGCCCCAGCACTCCTGCTCCTGCACACACCCAGAGCCTCTTACTGCAAGCCCCTGCTGCTGAGAGCTTTCTCTAGACTTAGGAGCATGTGTGGCCCATGCACAGGGCAGGCCAGAGGTGCTGGGGAATTGATCAACCTGGTAGCAGGCCTCAAGAAAGAGTAGTGAGTGGTGTTATTGGAGAAGGGACTTGGAGGACATTAACAAGGAAACCTAAACTTGCCCAGTGTTCAGGAAAGACCTCTCTGAGAACTGAAAGATGAGCAGGAATTAGTCAGACAAAGAGGTAGAAGAGTGTTGATAGACACATAGATAAGATGGAAGTCATTGTACATACAAGGACACAACAGGAGCATGGAGTGGAGACAGAAGGGAGGGACAGGCAGGGGACAGACTCTGAAGGGTCTTGGGACCCTTGTTTTGGAATCTCAATTTTTTCCTAAGAGCAATAGAAATCCACTGAAGTGTCTTAAGCAGATAATATGATCCAACTTATGTGTTGAGAGATCACTCTGGCTGTCTTATGACTACAGTATGGTTTCAAGCGAACAAGACTGGAGACAGAGAGACCAGGATGTCCACTTGGCATTTGGACATATGTGTCTGGTATGCAGGGGATATCATGTGACCAATGGTACAGTCATTAAAGCCAACTGCAGAGGGAACAAGATATTTCAAAGGGACAGTAAAAACTGAGAAGAGCAGACAGCCCAGGCCTGAGCCCCAGTGGACATAAACATTAAAGGAAAAGATAGAGGCAGAGAAGACTACTAAGAAGGCCAAGAAAGAATAGCCAGGGGGTAGATGAAAAACTAGAAAAGGATGGCATGTAAGGAACTCCGGGGAGAAGAGTATTTGGAGAAGGCAGGAACGTGAGCAGTATCAAATGCTGTTAAGAGTATAAGCAAGTGAAGTCTCATCCACTCCTCTTGGCAGAGTAAAATAACACAACCTTTTGGGAAAAAGACTGGTCATGCATGTCAAGACCCATAACCCGACTCCTGAGAATTTATGCAGAGGAAATAATTCAAGTGGAGAAAAATATCTATTTAAATAACTATGATAAAATTATAATGGTTAACTATATGGTAAAAATCTTTAATGCTTATTAATAGAGAATTGACTAAATAAGTTAAAAGACATAAACTTAAAATATTTTGCAACCATTAACAATTATAATTATGGCTATCATGAAATAATACTCAAACATATGTAGAATAACATCAAGCAAAAAAGCAAAATGCAAAATTCTACACGATAAATAAGCAATCATATAAATAAAGATTGGAAGAACATGGAAAACGTAAATACTTTACATGTTAGAGAAGTGAGATTGTGAGTATTTTTTATTATTCCCAGTATTTACTGTTATACTATTTACAGATAATAAGTTACAACCAGAAGTTAAGAACATACTGTGTAGCAACTTTTTAATAAGTAGAAAAACCTAGTACAATGCCAAATAACTTGCTGTCTGAGTGAGGATGACAGAACAAAATATAGATTTTGCCACCTATGACAGGGTTTTATGGAAATATCTATTGCTTTTTGGACCAAAGAGGACCAGACAACTTAGTATATACTTAGTGATCATCTAACAAGAATAAATATCCACATAGCCTTTAGTGTGAAAACACTCTTGGAAGCTATGAAAATAAAAGGAAATTAAGTCAATGGGCTTCTCAAAATTATAGATACTACGTACTCTCCCACCTGCTGGGAAACGTTTTTGAGTGCCAACGTGTACCCAGGACGATGCTAGTCCCTCAGTACAACAGCTCATACCAACCAGGAAGCATAAGGCCCCTTGTATCATCATCATGTTCTCCAGTCAACAAGCACCAATTCCAGAGTCTGTTCCTGCTTTGTTCTCATCTCACTGGAGAAGTAAGAGAATTTCAGTGACCACCTGCACGACTGCAGCAAGTCTGCCCCAACCTAGTGAAGACATGGCTTCGTTTTGTCAACTTACCCCAGATTTCCAAGTCAGGGTTGTATTGCCACCTCTTTCTTTTATATATCCCTCCTTTCTCCCATCTTAAATCTGCCATCATACTTTTGAACTTCATTTATGCATGAGCCTACAGCTAAATCTCTGTTGTATAGTGTTCCTTTATTCTAGTATTTAATCTTCTCATCTCAACCACATGCTACAATGTTGTGGAACACCACGGCACCCCTTCTAGTGGACTAGTAAGGAGGATTTCATTCCATCCCTTAATAATCACATCCTGGGTTTACTCACTCTTCCAATAACTCTATCAGAATATTTATAAGATGACATGCTTTTAATTGTTTCCCTCATCCCAAAGATACAGAGAGTAAGTTTCTCTAATGGGCTTTGAATTTCTATCCCTTATTTTTATTGCTAATGGACTCTTCAGTAATATAAAATGACGGATGAGAGCAGTCAGAGAAAAGCAGAAAAATCAATACCTGTCCAGACTCTGTATTAGTTAAAAGCAGGTGAAGAGCTGAGGCTGGCAGACAATAGGATTTCCTCTGTCTCCCAAGTATTGGAAAAGGGGGGAAATGATCTCAGATGGGCAGTGAAGCTCTCTACAAAGGAGACTTTTCTTCATAAACACAGGATGTTGGAACAGGGAGTGCTGAAATAGTTTGGGTAGTTCTTAAAAATCTGTGGGAACTGTCTCCAGCAGAGGGCAGTGGTACATGTGCACACTGACCCCAGGCACCACCAAATTAGTGTGGCCTCTCCAGGGCTTCTCCTCCCCTTCCAACAGACCTTGAGGCAGTGACTCTGGCACAATCAAATTGCAAAGCACACCCTTGTTTTTGGTCATTGTTAGCAGAGCCTCAGCAGCTGCAGGTTCACATTTGATGAGCTGGGTTCTGCACAACAGACATGCCAAGCACTGCATATGTGTCATCTCACTGAGTCTTCACAAGAACCCTAAGATCCAGGTACTGCTATCATCATTGTCATCACATTTACAAATAAGGAAAATGAGGTTAGCTTGCCCAAGCACACCCAGCCAGTGGTTAGGAGAGCTGAGACTGGAATCAGTTCTTCTCTACAGCCCAAGAGCTACCACTCTATCAGTGGCAGCCTTACTATATGTTGCATTCCTGTGTACCATTCGTTATTCCACCCTGTGGAATTTCTAGACAGCAGGGACCTTAAGTGACTCATCCGTCCATTTACAGCTAACGGAGGGCTTTGCATATGATAGTAGCTCAATAAACACGTAAGTCTGACTGAGTCATCATTCAAAAGGGTTTTTTTTTTTTTTTTTTTTGTCTTTTCTCCGTGTCCGGCAACGGATCGCAACCCTCAGTGTTGCCCCCGTACCGGACCGGGGACCAGCAACGGGATTGCAAACCTCGGTGTTGCTCCCG